>NC_068937.1:14808479-14975979 GCF_016801865.2 Culex pipiens pallens
CCAACGACATGATTCAGTTGCTGCTGCTGGGTGCAACTTTGGGCTGCGGCCATGCTTTAATGTTATTGTTCGAGCTGGATGAACATTGGAATAGGTTTTTATTAAGTTTTTCCTTGCCTCTTTTTCTTTTTCTTTTCGTTTCCGCGCGCGGCCTTCGTGAAAAAGCTTTTCCGAGTTTTCTCGGAGTGGTTTTCCTTGGAAGAGGAGGCGGAACAGCAGTGGGGTGACAGTTGCAAGTGGAAGAGTGGATTTTTTCACTTTTTATTTGGCTTGATTTCTTTGTGGCTTGTTTTTTTTTAATTCTTGGTACGAAATCCGTCAGCTGCAACAATGTCAATTTTGGGATGAAGTTGAGGAAGTGATTTCAACTATTTTCAATTACTGTTTCAACTATTAATTTGTTAAATTTGTATTTTCTATTGCTTGTTTTGAGTATTTTAATTTAATAATTCTATTGGCAGTATATAATAAAATGTTTTTAAGTTTCCATTTCAACTTAAATTTGGAAGTAACGGTTTTTGTTAATTACAGTTTTCAGCTTCAATTTCCAACATTCAGGTATCATAATTTTAATTTAATTTTGTCAGATTTCATATTATGATTTTTAAATTCTATTTTCAATTGACAACATTTTTTTAATTATTTATTAATAACAGGTTACAGTTAAAATTTTGACAATAAAATTAAATTACACTGATAATACTCGTTTTTTCAACCTTTTAATCAACCATGTTTAATAATGCTGCTTCCAATTATGGATTATCTCTTTTCAATCTTCATCGCAAGGTTACTACATTAAGTTGTGAAGTTTTCATAATATTTTTCAGTTTGTAACGTTCATAAAGAATTATTCAATTCAATTTTTTTTTGCAATTTACAATCATTTGTTTTGTTTGTATTTTTTTTTGCTTTGGTTTCCAACTTAAAGTTGTCATTCTTGGTACGAAATCCATCAGCTGCAATAATGTCAATTTTGAGATGAAGTTGAGGAAGTGAAGAGGTGGTTGAATGCACTTTTGATTTCAATTATTTTTTAGTAGATTTTCTTTGTATAAATTTAGTAAGAACTAAACAATTTTCAGCCAAAACTTTTCAAATGTCAATTTAGTATTTAGTTTATTCTTGATTTGTTTTCCAGTTGATTGATTTTTTCCAGTTTTATGTAATGAAATTACTGTTTCAATATTAAACGTAAACAACAATTTAAAAAGTGCAGCTACTTTGTTACATTTAAAAATTTCAGTATTCAGATTTCTAATATCTATTTTGAAGAGCCAGTTTGAGATTTTTACAGTTTCGATTCATTTGTTAACAAATTTCAACTTCACAATTCAACTTCACTTGTCGAGTTCCAAGAGCTTAATATTTTCAATTATTGTTTCAAATTTAAATTTGTCAATTGTGTCTTTTCTATTGCTTATTTCGATTATTGATTCTATTGACAGTTAATAATAAAATGTTTTTATGTTTCCGTTTCAACTTCAGTTTGGACTTTATGGTTTTCAGTTTCTATGGTTTTCAGCTTTAATTTCCAACTTTCATATTTCATATTAAGATTTTTAAATTCTGTTTTTAATTTACAATATTTTTTATTTATTTATTCATAATCAGGTAACGGCTCAAATTTCGACAATTAAATATTATTTCTAAAGTGTTTTATTTATATTGAAAAAAATTCGTTTTTTTTTCTCTCTTTTACTAAACCAAGCTCCATAATGCTGTTTCCAATTATGGATTTTCTCTTTTCAATTTTCATCTTAAAGTTACTGCATTCAGTTGTGAAGTTTTCATCTTATTTTTTTCAGTTTTGAACGTTTAAAAAGAATTATATCTAGCTATCAATTTCAATTCATTTTGTTACAATTTTCAATCCTTTGGTTTCTTTAATTTATGATTGATGTCGGAAATGCAGTGTTTTCCAACTTAAAGCGGTCCAGGGCCGTGTACAAGGGGGGGGTTTTAGGGGTTTAACCCCCCCCCTGGCAAATTAAGTTAGTTACACCCCATGCGCCCCTCGGCCCGAAGGGGCGATTTTTTTTAGCTATGTTGCTAAAATGCCAAAGAGATTTTTTTTTTCAAATCGATATGAAAAATTTGACTGGAGGCGCCCTAATGACTAAAACATTTTTATGAAAATTATGAAAATTTAACTGGAGGCGCCCCTAAGACTTAATTTTTTTTCAATACGAATATGCAATATAAAAATTTGACTGAAGGCGCCCCAACGACTTTAAAAAATCATGCAAATTCTCGATATGAAAAATTTGACTGGAGGTGCCCTAATGACTAAAACATTTTTATGAAAATTATGAAAATTTAACTGGAGGCGCCCCTAACACTTATTTTTTTTCAATACGAATATGCAATATATAAATTTGACTGAAGGCGCTTCTACGACTTTAAAAAATCATGCAAATTCTCGATATGAAAAATTTGACTGGAGGCGCCCTAACGATTAAAACATTTTTATGAAAATTATGAAAATTTAACTGGAGGCGCCCCTAAAACTTAATTTTTTTCAATACGAATATGCAATATAAAAATTTGACTGGAGACGCCCCTACGACTTAAAAATATCATG
The DNA here is from genome assembly GCF_016801865.2 of Culex pipiens pallens. Lineage (NCBI taxonomy): Eukaryota > Metazoa > Arthropoda > Insecta > Diptera > Culicidae > Culex > Culex pipiens. The sequence goes on from NC_068937.1 coordinate 14,811,061, forward strand.
CAAATTCTCGATATGAAAAATTGAAAGCAGGCACCCTTACGACTTAAAAAAATCATACAAATTTTGTTATGAAAATTTGACTGGAGGCGCCCTTATGACTTAAAAAATCAAGCAAACTCTCGATACGAAAAATTTGACTGGAGCGCCCCTATGATTGAAACATTTTCATGAAAATTATGAAAATTTAACTGGAGGCGCCCCTAAGACTTTAAAAAATCATGCAAATTCTCGATATGAAAAATTTGACTGGAGGCGCCCTAACGATTAAAACATTTTTATGAAAATTATGAAAATTTAACTGGAGGCGCCCCTAAAACTTAATTTTTTTCAATACGAATATGCAATATAAAAATTTGACTGGAGACGCCCCTACGACTTAAAAATATCATGCAAATTCTCGATATGAAAAATTGAAAGCAGGCACCCTTACGACTTAAAAAAATCATACAAATTTTGTTATGAAAATTTGACTGGAGGCGCCCTTATGACTTAAAAAATCAAGCAAACTCTCGATACGAAAAATTTGACTGGAGCGCCCCTATGATTGAAACATTTTCATGAAAATTATGAAAATTTAACTGGAGGCGCCCCTAAGACTTAATTTTGTTTCAATACGAATATGCAATATAAAAAAATGACTGGAAGCGCCCCTACGTCTTAAAAAAATCATGCAAATTCTCGAAATGAAATATTGAATGGAGGCGCCCCTACGACTTAAAAAAAATCATATTAATTTTTTTTATAAAAATTGACTGGAGGCTCCCTTATGACTTGAAAAAACATGAAAATTCTTGATATAAAAAAATTGACTGGAGGCGCCCCTATGACTACCACATTTTTATGAAAATTTAACTGGACGCGCCCCTTAGACTTAATTATTTTCAATACGAATATGCAATATAAAAATTTGACTGGAGGCGCCTCTACGTCTTAAAAAAATCATGCAAATTCTCGAAATGAAATATTGAATGGAGGCGCCCCTACGACTTTAAAAAAATCATATTAATTTTATTATAAAAATTGACTGGAGGCGCCCTTATGACTTGAAAAAAACATGAAAATTCTCGATATAAAAAATTTGACAAGAGGCGTCCCTATGACTACCACATTTTTATAAAAATTTAATTGGACGCGCCCCTAAGACTTAATTTTTTTCAATACGAATATGCAATATAAAAATATGACTGGAAGCGCCGATACGTCTTAAAAAAAATCATGCAAATTCTCGAAATGAAATATTGAATGGAGGCGCCCCCACGACTTAAAAAAAATCATATTAACTTTTTTATAAAAATTGACTGGAGGCGCCCTTATGACTTGAAAAAACATGAAAATTCTCGATATAAAAAATTTGACTTGAGGCGCCCCTATGACTACCACATTTTTATGAAAGTTTAACTGGACGCGTCCCTTAGACTTAATTATTTTCAATACGAATATGCAATATAAAAATATGACTGGAGGCGCCCCTACGTCTTAAAAAAATCATGCAAATTCTCGAAATGAAATATTGAATGGAGGCGCCCCTACGACTTTAAAAAAATCATATTAATTTTATTATAATTGACTGAAAAAACCATGAAAATTCTCGATATAAAAAATTTGACTGGAGGCGCCCCTATGACTACCACATTTTTATGAAAATTTAACTGAACGCGCCCCTTAGACTTAATTTCTTTCAATACGAATATGCAATATAAAAATTTGACTGGAGGCGCCCCTACGACTTTAAAAAAAATCATACAAATTTTGTTATGAAAATTTGACTGGAGGCGCCCTTATTACTTTAAAAAATCATGCAAATTCTCGATATGTAAAGAAATTGACTGAAGGCGCCCCTATGACTAAAACATTTTTATGAAAATTATGAAAATTTAACTGGAGGCGCCCCTAAGACTTAATTTTTTTCAATACGAATATGCAATATAAAAAATTGACTGGAAGCGCCCTTACGACTTAAAAAAATCATGCAAATTCTCGATATGAAAAATTAAATATAGGCGCCCCTACGACTTTAAAAAATCATACAAATTTTGTTATGAAAATTTGACTGGAGGCACCCTTATGACTTAAAAAAATCTTGCAAATTATCGATTTGAAAAATTTGACTGCAGGCGCCCCTATGACTAAAACATTTTCATGAAAATTATGAAAATTTAAACCTCTACAACCCAACCCCGCCTCTAGACGGGCTTCGATTTGAAAAATCGCCAAAAATCCATTTTTCAACCAATTTTTGATCTTTAAAAAGCACTGGAAAGAAGAACTCTTAAAATTTTAGAAAATTTCAGGGTTGGAAGTTTAACTTGTTTTATGTGACTTTGCCAAAGTTTTTAAAAATGTCTTTTTTTTAGGGGTCAACTTAGGCTGTGTTTTTCACTAACATTTTCAATATTTTCAGTAAATAGAAATATGCAGTAATTTTTGTAGTGTCCCAGACTATGCCTCTACGCATTTTTTTGCAATTTAAATGATGATGGTGCGATTCTATAGCAGAAAATGTGAAAAACATGCAAAAAAATGAAAAAGTGACTGTAAAAACATGAAAAAATTAGATAGGCGAAATGTAATTATATTAGGTGGTAGAGTAGGCCAAATTCTACCAAAAACAAACATAAACTAAAAAAGATAAATGCAAATTAAAATACTAAAAATGAAACATGAAAAACATAAAACAAGAGAAGTAAAGTTTTTCGTAGAACAAAAGTTGCTCAAAATGACCTCCTAAACACGGGAAAAATAAATATTTTCGAAAAAAAAATTTGGGCAGTAGAGGGTTAATTGGAGGCGCCCCTAAGACTTAATTTTTTTCAGTACGAATATGCCATATAAAAATTTGACTGAAGGCGCCCCTACGACTTAAAAAAACATACAAATTTCATAATGAAAATTTGACTAGAGGCGCTCTTATGACTTAAAAAAATCATACCAATTCTTATATTGAAAATTTGACCTATGACTATGAATGAAACATTTTTATGAAAATTCTCAATATGAAAATTTAACTGGAGGCGCCCCTACGACCTAATTTTTTAAACATATTCTCAACATTAAAAATTTGACTGGAGGCGCCCCTTAGAATTAAAAAATATCATGCGAATTCTTGATATGAAAAATTGACTGAAAGCGCCCCTATGAATTATTTTTTTTAAATACAAATTCCCAATGTAAAAATATGACTGAAGACGCCCCTACGACTTTAAAGGCATATGCTCGATATGGCAACTTGAATTGAGGCGCCCTTATGACTTAAAAAAATCATACAAATTCTTATTATGAAAATTTAACTGGTGCCGCCCCTACGAATTAATTTTTTTATACAAATTCTCAATATTAAAAATTTGACAGGATCATGAAAATTTTCGCTATGAAAAATTTAATGAATGCGTCCGTACGACTTTGAAAAAATCGTACAATTTCTTATTATGAAAAAATGACTGGAGGCGCCCTATGACTTAAACATTTTTATGAAAATTCTCGATATGAAAATTGAATTGAAGGCGCCCCTACGACCTAACAAAATCATGCAAATTCTCGATATGAAAAATTGATTGGAGGCTCCACTACGACTTTAAAAAAATCATACAAATTTTATTATGAAAATTTGACTGGAGGCGCCCTTATGACTTAAAAAATCATGCAAATTCTCGATATGAAAAATTTGACTGGAGGCGTCCCTTTGACTTAAACATTTTTATGAAAATCATGAAAATTTAACTGGAGGCCTACGACTTAATTTTTTTAAAATAAAAGTTCACAATATAGAAACTTGACTGGAGGTGCCCTTTTAACTTAAAAATATCATGCAAATTCTCCATATGAAATATTGAATGGAGGCGCCCCTACGACATTAAAAAAACATATTAATTATATTTTAAAAAATGACTGGAGGCGCCCTTATGACTTGAAAAAAACATGAAAATTCTCGATATTAAAATTTGGTTGTAGGCGCCTCTATGACAAAAACATTTTTATGAAAATTCTTGATATGAAAATTGAATTGGAGGCGCCCCTACGACTTAAAAAAATCATGCAAATTCACGATATAAAAAATTGAATGAAGGCTCCCCTACGACTTCAAAAAATTCATACATTCTCGATATGAAAAATTTTACTGGAGGCGCCCCTATGACTAAAATTTTTTTATGAAAATTATGAAAATTTTACTGGAGGCGCCCCTACGATTTAATTTTTTCCAATTCAAATTCTCAATATAAAATTTTGACTGGAGACGCCCTAACGACTTAAAAAAATCAGGCCAACTTTCGATATGAAAAAATGAATGGAGGCGCTCTTTGACTCAAAAAAAATCATACAAATTCTTATTATGAAAATGTGACCTATGATAATTATGAATGAAACATTTTTATGAAAATTCTCAATACGAAAATTTAACTGGAGGCTCCACTACGACCTAATTTTTTTTAAACATATTCTCAACATTAAAAATTTGACTGGAGGCGCCCCTACGACTTAAAAATATCATGCAAATTTTGGATATGAAAAATTGACTGGAAGCACCCCTATGAATTATTTTTTTTAAATATGTATTTAAAAAAATAATGTTAATGTAAAAAATATGACTGAAGACGCCTCTACGACTTTAAAGGCATATTCTCGATATGGAAACTTGGATTGAGGCGCCCTTATGACTTAAAAAAAATCATACAAATTCTTATTATGAAAATTCAACTTGTGACTTAAATTTTTTAGAACAAATTTTCAATACCAAAAATTTGACAGAAGGCGCCCCTACGACTTAAACAATCATGAAAATTTTCGCTATGAAAAATTTAATGAATGCGTGACTACGACTTTAAAAAAATCATATAATTTCTTATTATGAAAATTGACTGGAGGCGCCCCTATCACTAAAACATTTTTATGAAAATTATGAAAATTTAATTGGAGGCGCCACTACGACTTTAAAAAAATCATACAAATTTGTTATGAAAATTTGACTGGAGGCGCCCCTACGAGTTAAAAATATCATGCAAATTTTGGATATGAAAAATTGACTGGAAGCACCCCTATGAATTATTTTTTTTAAATGGGGGCGCCCCTATGACGTAAACATTTTTATGTAAATTCTCAATATGTAAGTTTTACTGGAGGCGCCCTTATGAGTGGGGAAAAAAATTGGTAAAAATATTGAAAAAAAAGTTGAATAATCAGTGCCCAAATCAGCTTAAAAAAGATAAAAATATTTTAAACATAAGATTTTGAGTTGACTATCGACGCCCCTCTAGCAACATAAAGACTGTTTAATAAGAGCAAAACAAAGTTTGGCGTACGGTAACATAAAAAAATAAAAATTCTGTTTAGCGTTCTAGCTACAACAATTTTTTGCGCCGGTTGGCAAACTTTGTTTGACTTATTTTGAATAGTCTTTATAGCTTGAGGAGCGCCGATAGTCAAATAATTTTATCAACAAAACGCCGCTGGTAAAATCCTATTTTTAAAATATTTATCTTTGATCTTTTTTTATGTTGCTCTACTTTTTTCATTTTTTTTTATTTTGTCATGAGGCCACCTCTAGTGAAATTTTATTTTCAAAAAGGTAGTCAAATTGTTTTATTTAAAAAAAATATTTCATCACAAGGCGCAACTTTTTATCATTTTTATGTTGCTTAAGCTAACTTTTTTTGATTATTTTTTTTACGTGTTGTGAAACTTTCTTTGAAATCTAATTTTCAAAATATTTTCATCATTTCTATGGTGCTATTCAGGCGTTGATAGTATTTTTTTTAATATGTTAATTATTTTAACATTTTTTAAATTTTGTTTATGAGAGAGGTGCCTTTTCGGAACATTTTCTGGGGTAAATCGAAATATATCTTTGTTTCCTGTAGCAACTTTGTTACTTTTTATCGATTTTCTACACTGAGCAAAACTTACACAGCTCAACGAAGTGTTCTACACATGATCTGGCCCTGCTGTACAGAGCACTCAAAAATCAATCGCAAAACACTTGAATTTTGGGAACCAAAAGATACTGTCAATTCAATAGCAAAACACTTGAATTTGACGTGTTGTGTCACATGAAAAACTACATTATATCTATTGGTTTTAAATGAGTTTTCCTTCTATAATCAATGCATGTTTGTGAGTGATAGAAATGGATTTTGGTTTGTTTAAAAAAGAGAAGAAGTTGTGTCATGAAATTAATTTGTCAGCTTTTATTTTCTATCAACTTTGCTTGTCAAAAATGGAATATTTTTTTCGTTGTTGAATTGTCTCTTCTTTTGGTTGTCCCTGCTTTCAGGATCGCTCTCCTGGTCAGGTTAGGGTCGTTTGCAACCACCGCTTTCTGCGGAGATGGAGGCCTCTGGGGAGTCTTCTTGTTGATTCGGAACCGCGGTTGGTTCCATCGAATCAAACTGTGCATTGACCATCCGAATGACGCATTGCTTGGCCCCTGGGTGGAATGCGAATCCTGCTTCTTGTCCTCAACGACACCGATTCTCCAGCGCCCGGCGGGTGTTTTGTTTAATTTCATCACACGCTTCCTGGTACGGCATCTGCAGCTACATCGCATCCTTCCTGCATATCACACAAAATAAATCCAAAAATTAAAACAAAACCCCACAAAAAATCTTTCTCCCCACTCACCAAGTGGGTGAATCTCCGGAAAAGCACCTCTATCACTAAAGTCGGCCTCTTTCCGTATCCGGGAGACCGAGCCCTTCCGCTGGCCATACGGATCCTGAACCCGAGGACGCAGCCTTGTGGCAATTTACTGGACAGGAACATGGCGACAGCGAACTCACGCGGTCAATCGGGACTGCGAAAAACGAACACACCGGACCGACAAAACACAAATGAAGAAACGAAGCAAAGTCTGATGAAGCTGTCACGAAACTGCATTTCAAATCAAAACAAGATCAATTTCAAGTGTTTTCCTCATCACTTTGAATAGTTCAACCCAGTGGGGCAAATTCAAAAGCGAAACACTTGAAAAGTTTGAGCCACCCAAATGAAAATAAGTTGTCAAAAAATACCAAATAGTCAATCGCTAAAACACTTGCAATTGATAATGGATTGGATTGAAATTCAAACACAAACAAATTAGATCTAAGATGTGGCTTTATTGAATCATTCAAGTGTTTGGGCACTTGAAAAAAAAGTGTGGCGTATTTTCAGTGTAGGACGTTTCTTCAGAAAAGTCAAGGAATCGATAGAAATATATTCAAAATTATCTTTTTTAATTTTTTATACTCAAAAAATCTGTTACAAATGTTTGACCCAAAAATGAAGTTTCTTATCTAATTTTTCAGATTTTCAGAAAATTCCGTCCAAAGATACAAAATTTCATACGTTTACATACCCATTCCAGCCCTCAAAATTGTATGGAGACTTGCATAAAAAAACAAATGATGCAAAATTGCTTCTTTTGACATAGGGAATTGCAAAGAAAAGTCGATTGAAAACCAGTAGTTTCCGAGTTATGATCAGTTGAACACTTTCAGTTTATCCAGCTACAACCCAACCCCACCTCTAGGCGGGGTTCGATCTAATAATTCGCCAAAAATCTTTTTTTTTACCAATTTTCGACCTTTAAAAAGCATTGGAAAGGTGAACTCTTAAAATTTGATTTTTTTAGGGTTGAACGTGTGACTTGTTTTATTTGACTTTACCAATGTTTAAAAAAATGAAAAATTTTCTTGGCTGTGTTTTTCACTAATATTTTCTGTACTTTTTTTTCTATTGTTTCAGACTATACCTCTAAGCATTTTTTAACAATTTAAATGATAATGGTTTGTTCTAGAGTAAAAAAATTAAAAACATACAAAAAAATAATGAAAAATTGGCTGTAAAAACATGACAAATTAGGTGCTAGAATAGGCCAAATACTACCAAAAACAAATATCAACTAAACAAGATAAATGCAAATATAAAAACTATAAATGAAACAAAAACAACAAAAAACAAGAGACGTAAACTTTTTCGTAGAACAAAAGTTGCTCAAAATGACAAGGGAAAAATTTAAAAAAAATCGAAAAAAAATTGGGCAGCAAAGGGTTAACACTTAGAAAAAATCAAGTTCATCGATTTGATTTCTTTGAGATTGTGTATCTCAGAAACAAATTGCTCGATTTGAAAGTTTCAGAGAGAAAATTGTACAAAATTTTCTTGAAAAGAAACCAAAATAAATTGAAAATGCAGTCCTAAAATTAGCTTTAACCTGAAAACGGTACATTTTGTTAACAAAATTGCTTCAACAATTTTTGTCCACTTTTACGTTTTTTTTTCTTCAAAAAAATCATATCTCCTAAACCAGATGAATAATATGACCGGCCCCAGAATTGTATGGACATTTGTATAGAAAAACGAATTATGCAATTGTGCTTCTTTTGACATATGGAATGCATGGTGCATGGCAAAGTTTCATCCAAATCAAAAAAATGAAAAGCTAAAAATCGTGAAAAAAATTTGCGAAATCGTAGAGAACTACTCTTAATATTTAAAAAAAAAACTTATGAAAACTTGTTTTGAGCAATTACCGCTACACTTCTTCACTAAAACCCCGTTTTACGCTCCACAAGTGAACGGCCCATGCCTCTTCCGATTTACGCCAAAACTCTCATTTGCGCAAAAATCTCAAATTCGCTCAAACTCCGAATTAACGCCCCCCCTTCATGGTGCTATTCAACACGATTTGCAGCACCAATTCAAAAAGTGTAGTCTCCTGTTGCACCAATGTAAAATATATAAAAAACGAAGTTGACTTTATATCTGTCGGCCGGTACTAGACCAACCACTGTCTTCCTTTTAACTACAAGGACTTCGCCGCCCTGTTTGAGTAAGGCACAGAGCGACGGCGCCGGATACCCATATTTACACTTAGAATTTTAGAGCGTCCGCCGCGGGATTCGAACCAGCAAAATATATGTAAAATATACCAAAGTATTATTTATTGAGTTTAAAGATTGACTGTTAGCGCCCTTTCGCAATCTAAACAAGCACCCCATGCGCCCCTTTCGAGAAAACCCTCCCCTTTCGAAAATCCTGTGCACGGCCCTGAAGCGGTCATTGTAATTTTTTTTAAATTTCGTTACTATCCATGTTAAAATTTTTTGCTAGTATTTTTTATGTCAAAATTTTTCATGTTTTCAGTCATCGTTTCAAAGTTGACAATTTTAAGCTACTGTTTCCAGTTTCCTATGTCATTTGGAATTTTCAGTTCAGTTTTTTATTTTTCTGTTTACATTTAAGCAGATATTAAATTCACATTGCAATTTTTTAAACATTTTCAGTTTTAAATTTAAAGTTTATAATTGCCTTTCTTGGTGTCTTCCCTTCAGATGTCATTTCTATTTTAAAGTTTGGCTTTTGTCAATTTGAAAGGTTATTTTTTATTTTGGTTTTTTATTACGTTAACATTTTGTATTTATTTAATTTACTCCATGGTTATCAATCTAAACTAGAAATTTTTCTTTTGTAAGTTTTTTTTTCCAACTTTTAAGCTTTCTGTTGTGATTTTCATTATTGAAATTTCATTTTTTTTAGTTTCAACATTTCCCTTCTCATTTTTAACTTTCTGTTTTCATGTTTCAATATTCATTTTTCATACTCGAATTTTCAACATTTATTTCCAATTTTCAAATTGATTTTTCCAACTCCGTTTTAGATATCAATTTTCACTTTTTACTTAACTGGTTTCAGTTATCAATTCAAAACTTTGGTTTCACTTTCAGATGTTAATTTAAACTTCTGAATTCAATTGAGTCCGTTTTCAAAGATAAAACTTTCAGTATTCGGGTTCTTTTCAACATTTTGGTTTTTCGTTTAGTTAACACTTTTCACTTTTTTTGTCTTCAGTTGTCAATGATCAACTTTGATTTTGAACTTTCAGTTGTCATTTTCATTCAACGAAATTTTCTCGAACGGTTTTAATAGTTTGTATTTTCGACATAAATTTTTAAGGTTTCATAACTATTTTTATTGTTTTGTTTACAGTTTTTAATTCTTAGTTTTCTGTTCTGTTTTTAAGTTTGCTCATTTTGAGTTTTTCGTTTCCAATTTCCATATAAATGTTTTCATTTTCCTGTTACCTGTTTTAGCTTACATTTAGTGTTTAGTTACGTTTTTAATTTCTGATTTCCCTCTTCTCGCTTGCCTTCAAATTCAAAATTTCACCCCACAAAACTCATATCCATTACAACTCTCCCAAGACCCACTTGAAATATTCATAGTGCCAGGCCGCCGCCAACCCAAGGTAATGAAAATTTAATTACACGAACAATTCCAACTCTCAACTCTCTGCACAGCGTTTCACCCGCACAAAAGCGCGCAACCCCGGTTTGCAATTCTTTTCCGGAAGTAAAATTTCCCCACCGCTTGCGCCCCACTTCCGGTGCGGCCTTCACGGAGGTGGGCCAGGTGAAATGATAATGAAAATTTTATTTTCATAACTCCCCCCCTCCCAAAAGTTGTGAACTTTGACGGATTTTTTTTCTTCTTCTGATTCTAGAACTGCAAAACTTTGCTGCGTGACGTGACGGTGGGGACTGCGTTGGGAATTAGGTCGTAACGATGACAAATTAAGAGATAAAGAGTCGAAATGGGCTTCTAGCTGCCGAGGATGATGGGCGAGTAGGCCGATTTTGAAGGTGGAAATATTGTTAATTGTAGGTTAATTAGATGGAGCGAAGAAAGGTTCGAAAGGGTGAGAGAAATGAAAATTGTTGACAAGAGGTGATAACTGAAGATGACTTAGAAGAAAAGGTTCAACGTAATAAGTTCGTAATTGTATAAAAATTTCGATGAATCCTGTTGTACAACGGTACTGATGTACAGCGGTACTGGTGTACAGCGGTACTGGTGTACAGCGATACTGGTGTACAACGGTACTGGTGTACAGCGGTACTGGTGTACAGCGATACTGGTGTACAGCGGTACTGGTGTACAGCGATACTGGTGTACAACGGTACTGGTGTACAGCGGTACTGGTGTACAGCGGTACTGGTGTACAGCGGTACTGGTGTACAGCGGTACTGGTGTACAACGGTACTGGTGTACAGCGGTACTGGTGTACAACGGTACTGGTGTACAGCGGTACTGGTGTACAGCGGTACTGGTGTACAGCGGTACTGGTGTACAGCGGTACTGGTGTACAGCGGTACTGGTGTACAGCAATACTGGTGTACAACGGTACTGGTGTACAGCGGTACTGGTGTACAGCGGTACTGGTGTACAGCGATACTGGTGTACAACGGTACTGGTGTACAGCGATACTGGTGTACAGCGATACTGGTGTACAGCGGTACTGGTGTACAGCGATACTGGTGTACAACGGTACTGGTGTACAGCGGTACTGGTGTACAGCGATACTGGTGTACAACGGTACTGGTGTACAGCGGTACTGGTGTACAGCGGTACTGGTGTACAGCGATACTGGTGTACAACGGTACTGATGTACAGCGGTACTGGTGTACAGCGGTACTGGTGTACAGCGGTACTGGTGTACAGCGGTACTGGTGTACAGCGATACTGGTGTACAACGGTACTGATGTACAGCGGTACTGGTGTACAGCGGTACTGGTGTACAGCGGTACTGGTGTACAGCGGTACTGGTGTACAACGGTACTGATGTACAGCGGTACTGGTGTACAGCGGTACTGGTGTACAGCGGTACTGGTGTACAGCGGTACTGGTGTACAGCGATACTGGTGTACAACGGTACTGATGTACAGCGGTACTGGTGTACAGCGGTACTGGTGTACAGCGGTACTGGTGTACAGCGGTACTGGTGTACAGCGGTACTGGTGTACAGCGATACTGGTGTACAACGGTACTGATGTACAGCGGTACTGGTGTACAGCGGTACTGGTGTACAGCGGTACTGGTGTACAGCGGTACTGGTGTACAACGGTACTGATGTACAGCGGTACTGGTGTACAGCGGTACTGGTGTACAGCGGTACTGGTGTACAGCGGTACTGGTGTACAACGGTACTGGTGTACAACGGTACTGGTGTACAGCGGTACTGGTGTACAGAGGTACTGGTGTACAGAGGTACTGGTGTACAGCGGTACTGGTGTACAGCGATACTGGTGTACAACGGTACTGGTGTACAGCGATACTGGTGTACAACGATACTGGTGTACAGCGATACTGGTGTACAGCGATACTGATGTACAGCGGTACTGGTGTACAGCGGTACTGGTGTACAGCGGTACTGGTGTACAGCGGTACTGGTGTACAGCGGTACTGGTGTACAGCGGTACTGGTGTACAGCGGTACTGGTGTACAGCGATACTGGTGTACAACGGTACTGGTGTACAGCGGTACTGGTGTACAGCGGTACTGGTGTACAGCGGTACTGGTGTACAGCGGTACTGATGTACAGCGGTACTGGTGAACAGTTATAAAATCGCAATTACAGTGACTTAGTTGATCCACTTTGAACAAAGGTATCACAAGAATCTAACCAAACGTCCATTTTCTAACCTAGAAATACCTCATCTGCATAACCTCTTCCAATTCTGCAAACGAACAAACACTTATCTGCCCAATTCGACTGTTTTGTCGTCGAATTGTGGTGTGCCACACACGGTCGGTCCTCGCTGCACCAGGATATCATTATCCTTGCCTAGAGATTGTGTAATGTGAGTCTCGGCAGCTGAGACCAAAAAATAACGAAGAAGAACAAGACCAAGAAGCCCGCCCAAAATGTCGCACAGAATTGCAACCGCAATGGAGTTGAGAATCCTGAAACCCGGTGTCATGAAGGATTCCTTCGCAAACGACACTGGCGGATTTGAGCCGGAAAACGGATCACCACAACATGAGCAATTCTCTTTATGTGTGTGTTTGTGTGTGTGTGTGACAATGGCCGGAACGATTCGAATGCCAGAAGCCAAAACCCCATCCCCGGGGGACAGAGATAGATTTTATCCGGCGATGACAAGGAAAACAGAGACCAGAAACAGAGAAAAAAGAGAGGAGTCTATCCGGAGAAATAACACGGAAAAACAGCTGGATTAGTGTTCTTGTTACAACGAGATCGGGGAACGTGGTGGAAGGGCGTTGTTGAGAGGGGAATGACAACTACAATACTGTGTTTTGCAATATCAATATTGTGTGATCGGAGAGGAAGGGAGATTCGAGATTTGGATTTGGGTGACAGTGGAGTAAATTGCAGCGATTAACAAATTTCTTTCATGTCTCAAACTAAACAAATTTCACAAATTTAACAAATTTAACAAATTTAACAATTTTAACAAATTTAACAAATTTGACAAATTTAACAAATTTAACAAATTTAACAAATTTAACAAATTTAACAAATTTAACAAATTTAACAAATTTAACAAATTTAACAAATTTAACAAATTTAAAAAATTTAAAATTTTACAAATTTTACAAATTTTACAAATTTTACAAATTTTACAAATTTAACAAATTTAACAAATTTAACAAATTTAACAAATTTAACAAATTTAACAAATTTAACAAATTTAACAAATTTAACAAATTTTACAAATTTTACAAATTCAACAAATTTTACAAATTTTACAAATTTTACAATTTTTACAAATTTTACAAATTTTACAAATTTTACAAATTTTACAAATTTTACAAATTTTACAAATTTTACAAATTTTACAAATTTTACAAATTTTACAAATTTAGCACATTTAACAAATTTAACAAATTTAACAAATTTAACAAATTTAACAAATTTAACAAATTTAACAAATTTAACAAATTTAACAAATTTAACAAATTTAACAAATTTAACAAATTTAACATATTTAATAAATTTAACAAATTTTACAAATTTAACAAATTTTACATATTTTACAAATTTTACAATTTTACAAATTTTACAATTTTACAAATTTTACAAATTTTACAAATTTTACAAATTTAACAAATTTAACAAATTTTACAAATTTAACAAATTTTACATATTTTACAAATTTTACAAATTTTACAAATTTTACAAATTTTACAAATTTTACAAATTTTACAAATTTTACAAATTTTACAAATTTTACAAATTTTACAAATTTTACAAATTTTACAAATTTTACAAATTTTACAAATTTTACAAATTTTACAAATTTTACAAATTTTACAAATTTTACAAATTTTACAAATTTTACAAGTTTTACAAATTTTACAAATTTTACAAATTTTACAAATTTTACAAATTTTACAAATTTTACAAATTTTACAAATTTTACAAATTTTACAAATTTTACAAATTTTACAAATTTTACAAATTTTACAAATTTTACAAATTTTACAAATTTTACAAATTTTACAAATTTTACAAATTTTACAAATTTTACAAATTTTACAAATTTTACAAATTTTACAAATTTTACAAATTTTACAAATTTTACAAATTTTACAAATTTTACAAATTTTACAAATTTTACAAATTTTACAAATTTTACAAATTGACACTCACAAATTTTGAATATCCTTTCAGGAATAAAAACTACATTAGCTTATTTGAACCTTTAGTAGCTTAAAAACCCACATGAGTGGGTCCAACTGACCCCAACCCACCCTAGTAGACTAAGGGAGAGGGGGTATTGTTTACCGCTACCAAGCGGAACAGCAATTTCCCTCAAAGCCAAAAACACTGGCGATTGTTTCCGCCATCTTCCCCAGTTCTCCCGTTTCCGATTTCCGAGGGGTAATTCGAATCGACTTTTGCATTGCATTTCCCCACCACCAGGTCGCACCCACCTTTCCTCTGGTTACTCCCCACCAAGCGATTTCAGCCAACATCTCAATCTTTTCCGCTTGGGGTTTTTTCTCATGTTCTTCTACCATGAATCCCGATTCGATTCCGGCAGCTCTCCAATTTCGCTGCGCGGTGGGTATTATTGCTCAGAGTTACCCACCAACCATCAAAAGGAAAGAGAAACCCCTTGGGGTGGGGGGTATTGTTGCATTGATCAGTCGTCTTTCGCGGGGTGGGATTAGCCCTGAAATTCATCAATTCGTTACGTTACGGAAAAGGAGAAAGGGAGGGGTGGGTTCAATAGAAATTGTTTTTCCCCACCTGCTCCCACCACCAACTTAGGGGTTGTGGGTCCTTTGACCTCTTATCGTGGGGATTTGTTTGATTGTGTCCGTTACGGTGGATTTAAGAGGGATTTTCAAGTTGTGAAATGTGAGACGTTCGATGAGGGTTGGTGATTTGCAACAGATTTGATGTAATGTAAATTTGCATCTTTTTATCTGTAATTTTACATATTTGATGTAAAATTACATGGAAAAGATGTAGCATTCATCTATCAAACTTTGCAACCTTCAAAAATCAAACTTCTTTTTACTGTAAAAGTAAGAAAATTTAATTGATTTTTACAGATTTTTCAACATTTTAGATTTAATTTTAAATATTTTCGAGACCTTTGCCATTTATTTTTTCTAATTATTCATGAAATAAATATTTGAAAAATGATTCACAAAAATAACAAAAAATATTTAAAGAAATTTCTCTCATTATACATTATATCTTGATACAAAAAAAAGTGACAAGACAAAGAGACACACAGCGCTTCTGACCAAAACAGATGTGGAGGCAGGGAAGACTTCTTGGAAACGATTTCGATTTACTCCTCGTCGGTGTCATGGCGAGATGATGGAAAACGGCAGAGCACTCATCGTTTCGCCTCAACTTCGCGCTAATTCAGGCCTGAAGGAGATTGCGTCTGCGGAGATTTAGGGGAGAGTGGTCAATGTTTAAAAAAAACAAAAATGGATAACAAATTTAACATTTTTAACATGGCTAACAAATTTAACAATTTAAACAAATATAACAAACATAAAATATGAATTAAACAAACGTAACAAATTTTAAAAATTTAGCAAATTTAACAAATTTAAGGATTTACATACGTGTAAATCTGAAAAAATGTCAGATGTTGGTATGAGCACAAATTTAAACTTTTTTTTAATCTGTTTTCAGGGTATTGAAATATACATTTTCATCTGTTAATAAAATAAATTTAAAGACATTTGGTTGCATTGTAGCTGAGATATAGCTATTTGAAGTTAGCAGTTTCAAAAAACGGGTGCCACGATATCTCACCACTGTTTTGACCAAATCGGCTCAAAATTTTGGTGAAGACTCGTTAAACCGATCCTGTGTGCATGACGAAGGCCGATTTTTCAAAAACTTAATTTGAAAAAAAAGATAAAAATATTTTTATGTTTTTCATATAAAAAAAACGAAAGTTTTTAATTTTTGTATTTTTTAAAAAAAAAAGCAAAATTTGCAAACGGGATATGTTTTGGGAGTCTTCACTCCAAATTTCAGCCAATTTGGTCCATCTCATCTTGAGATATCGTGGCACCCTTAAACCAACTCGGTGTTTAGAAAAAACGTTCACAAAGTTTGACAGTTCGCTTTGCGCATGGCAAAATTGTGAACATAAATCGTCTCTTACTCAATTTAGTCAGGAAATATCATCATGAAACTTTCAGGAGTGATTAAAAATCACCTTAATAGTGGATTTAGTGAATATTCTGTAATATGATTTTTTTGATTTTCTACATGTATGTAACCCCTTAACAAATTTAACAAATTTTACAAATCTAACTAATTTTACAAATTTAACTAATTTTACAAATTTTACAAATTTTACAAATTTTACAAATTTTACAAATTTTACATGTTTCACAAATTTTACAAATTTTACAAATTTATCAAATTTTACAAATTTAACAAATTTTACAAATTTAACAAATTTTACAAATTTAACAAATTTTACAAATTTTATAAATTTAACAAATTTAACAAATATACAAAAATTAACAATTTAAAAAAATTTACAAATTTTACAAATTTAAAAAATATACCAAATTTAACAAATTTTACCAATTTAACAAATTTAACCAATTTAACAAATTTATCAAATTTTACAAATTTTACAAATTTTACAAATTTTACAAATTTTACAAATTTTACAAATTTTACAAATTTTACAAATTTTACAAATTTTACAAATTTTACAAATTTAACAATTTTTACATTTTTTAACATTATAACAAATTTAAAAAATTCAAAAAGTTTAAAAAAATAGACTTAAGCAAATTTGACAGATTTAAAAATTTAACAAATTAAACAAATTTAAAAAGTTTAACAAATTTATTAAAAAAATTTTTTTTTTTGCAACTTTAGCAAATTTAACAAATTTTTGAACATTGAAATAATTTAAAAAATGACAAATTTGTTTGAAAATTTAAAAAGATAAATTAAAGTCTCACTATTGACAAACCCCCCATATTAACTAGCTCGTATGAAGACGATGTCATTCGACCATGGTACGACAGTAAATTAGCCGTGTCAATTGCCGATTGGGTTGGCCCACGTATGTGGCGCCCCTTGGAAGATTCCTAGAAGAGGAGCACAACTTACTGAGCGGTATCTAAGCACCGATGATTTAGATGGCTTTCCTGGGAAGACTCAATTTATGTTACGGTTGAAACTAGGGGTTTGGACTAATTACAGATTTTAGAGGTTGATTAAAGTTTATAAATCAAAAAATATTCCGAGAAAGTTGATTCAATTTAAGTTTGGAAAGCTTTTCACTCGAAATTTCAACTTAATTTTCAACTGGTCAGCTTTTCCACTGGAAAAGTTTTTTTTGCCAAAAAGAAGAAAAAATAAACCCTTTCCGCACCAGTGAAACGAGTTGCGGAATGCGGGTGCTCGTGGAAGCATAAAGGATTTGGGGGAAAGAAGACGGGGATTGAGATCACTTGAGGTAAACTTTTCATCAAAATTTCTCCGACCCTCCCGCAGCTTTACGAGCTGTTTGCCTCTGTTTGTTAGATAAACGCGTTAAAACACAGTGAAAAAGTTGCAAAATAAGCAAAATTTGGTAAATTTTCTTAGTTTGCCAAATTTGCTAAATTTGCTAACCTTGCTAAATTTGCTAAACTTGCTAAATTTGCTAAATTTTCTAAATTTGTTAAATTTGCTAAATTTGTTAAATTTGCTTGATTTGTTATATTTGGAATATTCAGCAAATTCAGCAAATTTAGCAAATTTAACAAATTTAACAAATTTAACAAATTTAACAAATTTAATAAATTTAACAAATTTAACAAATTTAACAAATTTAACAAATTTAACAAATTTAACAAATTTAACAAATTTAACAAATTTAACAAATTTAACAAATTTAACAAATTTAACAAATTTAACAAATTTAACAAATTTAACAAATTTAACAAATTTAACAAATTTAACAAATTTAACAAATTTAACAAATTTAACAAATTTAACAAATTTAACAAATTTAACAAATTTAACAAATTTAACAAATTTAACAAATTTAACAAATTTAACAAATTTAACAAATTTAACAAATTTAACAAATTTAACAAATTTAACAAATTTAACAAATTTAACAAATTTAACAAATTTAACAAATTTAACAAATTTAACAAATTTAATAAATTTAACAAATTTAACAAATTTAACAAATTTCACAAATTTAACAAATTTAACAAATTTAACATATTTAACAAATTTAACAAATTAAGTATTTTTTGCAAATTTTGTTTTATTAATAGCAAATTTATCAAATGTCGCAACTAAATTTTCTTAATTTGCTCAATTAGCTAAATTTGTTAAATTTGCTGATTTTGCGAAATTTGCGAAATGTGCTAATATTACAAAATTTGCAAAATCTATTAAATTTGCTTAGTTTTTAAATTTGTTGAATTTGTTGAATTTGCTTAATTTGCTAAATTTGCTAAATTTGCTACATTTGCTAAATTTGCTACATTTGCTAAATTTGCAAAATTTGCTTTTTTGCAATTCCGTTTGCTAAATTTGCTAAAAATTTTACATTTAAATTTTTTTTTATTTTTTTTCACAGTTCTTCAAAGTCTTATCGGTCATGTCCCACCCCGTTCCACCTGCTCAAAAACTTTCCCGACTGTATCACCACCATCTCTCTGCCGTCCCAAACGCCCCAGGGTAAACAACACAACCGGTGCGCCGTGCCTAATCTCCTCCGGGGCTCACACACACCTACACACCCACACCAATCCCAACTCTGCAGGGTGTCACTCAACTGGCCCTTTTTGTTTTTTTTCGGTTTTTGCTTCTGCCAACGATCCAAGCACGACGGGGGGTGGCGGGACGGCCTTCTGAAGGCTTCTTGAAATATTAGCTTTTTGGCTGGCTGGTCCAGACTTGGCAGGCAAAAACGGGGCCAGCTGCTGTCAAGGACACCGTTTAAAGGGAGGACCACCCTAAGGTGGCGGTTATTACATTCCTCAAGAACGGGGATTTTAATTTGACGGAATTGCAATTGTTCTCGGCGTGAGAGGGGCTGCGAATAATTGATGGTGGCATTCCGGGAAGGAAGGCAAGATTGTTTTAAGGAAATTGTAATTTTGACGGGCTTTTGTTTCAATTTAAGCGCGAAACGTCTGAAAAAGACGTTAGAAGCAGAAGTGGAATTCGGTTAGAAACGACCTCAATATCAATTGACGAAACCAAAAGAATACAAATAAGCAACTGGGAATATGCTATAGTACCCCAAAAAAGCCATGTAAAACAAGACGTCCGAAACCAGACGAATGAGAATCAACCTATAGAACTTGAAATTAGAAAAATGCTGCCAGGAAAAGGAAAATTGAAGTAAGCGATTTAAAAATTACGGTCAAGATAGCTTTCTGGAACAAACGTCTGAAAAAGACGTTTGATAAAAATTAAACGTCTGAATCAGACGCCCGATAACAGATGACAAGATTCAGGCGACTGGAAACAGATTTAAAATTTACTAGTAAATAAATCGTCAGAAACACACGAAAGCACCCTTTTAAATAATACGTTAAACCAACAAAACAGACGTCTGAAGTCAAAAAATCTCGATTTCCGCCAAAACCAAACGTCATAGCCCCTCAAGCGACGCAACAAAGCGGCCAAATCAAGTCTCAACTCAATTCATTACTGCTAATGCGATATCAAGAGCACACAGGTACGGAGCAAGCAAATTGACTTCCAATTTTGGCAGCAAGCTCTGTTCCCAGCGATGAAGATACCGATCGGCCACAAACAGTTTAGCACACGTACAAAAATGCGAAAAGTATGCACAAACACAAACTCACCGTCAAGCGACATCATAAACATGCATATGCTGAGACTCTACGGAGCAGCTCGTAGTACTGCGGCAAGAACCAAAGTCGCAAAAAGTGCCAAAAGCGAAAAACACACCGTGGGAAAACATTCATTCTTGTTTAGGGGAAGGCACTGTGAGAAAAAGTGTTGTTGTTTTCGTAAATTTGAGTAATTTTCCCGATGAAAACATTTAAACAATCAATTTGTTTAATTTGTTAAATTTGTTAAATTTGTTAAATTTGTTAAATTTGTTAAATTTGTTAAATTTGTTAAATTTGTTAAATTTGTTAAATTTGTTAAATTTGTTAAATTTGTTAAATTTGTTAAATTTGTTAAATTTGTTAAATTTGTTAAATTTGTTAAATTTGTTAAATTTGTTAAATTTGTTAAATTTGTTAAATTTGTTAAATTTGTTAAATTTGTTAAATTTGTTAAATTTGTTAAATTTGTTAAATTTGTTAAATTTGTTAAATTTGTTAAATTTGTTAAATTTGTTAAATTTGTTAAATTTGTTAAATTTGTTAAATTTGTTAAATTTGTTAAATTTGTTAAATTTGTTAAATTTGTTAAATTTGTTAAATTTGTTAAATTTGTTAAATTTGTTAAATTTGTTAAATTTGTTAAATTTGTTAAATTTGTTAAATTTGTTAAATTTGTTAAATTTGTTAAATTTGTTAAATTTGTTAAATTTGTTAAATTTGTTAAATTTGTTAAATTTGTTAAATTTGTTAAATTTGTTAAATTTGTTAAATTTGTTAAATTTGTTAAATTTGTTAAATTTGTTAAATTTGTTAAATTTGTTAAATTTGTTAAATTTGTTAAATTTGTTAAATTTGTTAAATTTGTTAAATTTGTTAAATTTGTTAAATTTGTTAAATTTGTTAAATTTGTTAAATTTGTTAAATTTGTTAAATTTGTTAAATTTGTTAAATTTGTTAAATTTGTTGAATTTGTTAAATTTGTTAAATTTGTTAAATTTGTTAAATTTGTTAAATTTGTTAAATTTGTTAAATTTGTTAAATTTGTTAAATTTGTTAAATTTGTTAAATTTGTTAAATTTGTTAAATTTGTTAAATTTGTTAAATTTGTTAAATTTGTTAAATTTGTTAAATTTGTAAAATTTGTTAAATTTGTAAAATTTGTAAAATTTGTTAAATTTGTTAAATTTGTTAAATTTGTTAAATTTGTTAAATTTGTTAAATTTGTTAAATTTGTTAAATTTGTTAAATTTGTTAAATTTGTTTTAACTTTGTTAAATTTGTTTTAACTTTGTTAAATTTGTTAAATTTGTTAAATTTGTTAAATTTGTTAAATTTGTTAAATTTGTTGAATTTGTTAAATTTGTTAAATTTGTTAAATTTGTTAAATTTGTTAAATTTGTTAAATTTGTTAAATTTGTTAAATTTGTTAAATTTGTTAAATTTGTTAAATTTGTTAAATTTGTTAAATTTGTTAAATTTGTTAAATTTGTTAAATTTGTTAAATTTGTTAAATTTGTTAAATTTGTTAAATTTGTTGAATTTGTTAAATTTATTAAATTTGTTAAATTTGTTAAATTTGTTAAATTTGTTAAATTTGTTAAATTTGTTAAATTTGTTAAATTTGTTAAATTTTTTAAATTTGTTAAATTTTTTAAATTTGTTAAATTTTTTAAATTTGTTAAATTTGTTAAATTTGTTAAATTTGTTAAATTTGTTAAATTTGTTAAATTTGTTAAATTTGTTAAATTTGTTAAATTTGTTAAATTTGTTAAATTTGTTAAATTTGTTAAATTTGTTAAATTTGTTAAATTTGTTAAATTTGTTAAATTTGTTAAATTTGTTAAATTTGTTAAATTTGTTAAATTTGTTAAATTTGTTAAATTTGTTAAATTTGTTAAATTTGTTAAATTTGTTAAATTTGTTAAATTTGTTAAATTTGTTAAATTTGTTAAATTTGTTAAATTTGTTAAATTTGTTAAATTTGCTAAATTTGTTTAATTTGTTAAATTTGTTAAATTTGTTAAATTTGTTAAATTTGTAAAATTTGTTAAATTTGTAAAATTTGTTTATTTTGTAAAATTTGTTAAATTTGTTAAATTTGTTAAATTTGTTAAATTTGTTAAATTTGTTAAATTTGTTAAATTTGTTAAATTTGTTAAATTTGTTAAATTTGTTAAATTTGTTAAATTTGTTAAATTTGTTAAATTTGTTAAATTTGTTAAATTTGTTAAATTTGTTAAATTTGTTAAATTTGTTAAATTTGTTAAATTTGTTAAATTTGTTAAATTTGTTAAATTTGTTAAATTTGTTAAATTTGTTAAATTTGTTAAATTTGTTAAATTTGTTAAATTTGTTAAATTTGTTAAATTTGTTAAATTTGTTAAATTTGTTAAATTTGTTAAATTTGTTAAATTTGTTAAATTTGTTAAATTTGTTAAATTTGTTAAATTTGTTAAATTTGTTAAATTTGTTAAATTTGTTAAATTTGTTAAATTTGTTAAATTTGTTAAATTTGTTAAATTTGTTAAATTTGTTAAATTTGTTAAATTTGTTAAATTTGTTAAATTTGTTAAATTTGTTAAATTTGTTAAATTTGTTAAATTTGTTAAATTTGTTAAATTTGTTAAATTTGTTAAATTTGTTAAATTTGTTAAATTTGTTAAATTTGTTAAATTTGTTAAATTTGTTAAATTTGTTAAATTTGTTAAATTTGTTAAATTTGTTAAATTTGTTAAATTTGTTAAATTTGTTAAATTTGTTAAATTTGTTAAATTTGTTAAATTTGTTAAATTTGTTAAATTTGTTTAATTTGTTTATAGAATTGTTTAAACCAGTTGGTAAAGTCACCTCCTCTCAATTCGAGGACCTCGGTTCGAATCCCATAAGTTATTTTTTTCAACAACAGAAGCTCCGGAGGAAGAAAGTTCGCTGACTTTCGATAGGCCGGCAGCTCAAAGGAGACGAGAACCGATTATGATTATTTTCCTGGCGCAAAACAGCTGCGCTCGCTTATCTCAGACGGAGAACAAGTTTTCCGTCACCTCCAAGAGGTGGCTTTCATCTGCCGAACAAGCAAAGTTTGATGAGTTTAGGAGGGGTAAAGGGCAGGTATGTGTTTGCCCTCGAAGGCTAGCTGTGTGATGTGGTATCGATGAGAGTCAGCTGGTGCATAACCCGAGCAGACGGAAATAACTTGGGAATAACATTTTTTGATATTTGAAAATACTAGGCCAATAACATTTTCTGTTATTCATAACAAGATTTGTTGTTCGCCGTTATGATTTTTTTGTTATTGGATTGTTATTGTAATAACAGACTAATAACATTTTGAGTTATTCTTCGAACAAATCTTCGTTATTATTTTTTGTTATTTTAACAACTAATCCGATCATCTCAATAACGGTTGGAGGTATTCTCCCATAACAAAAAATGTTATTCCCAAGTTGTTTTGGCTCTCAACCAATATCAGACCAATAACAAATTTTGTTATGATAACATAAACTGTTATTACACTCTTGAAAGATTTTGATTTTGAAAGAAGATTCCATAACACTTTTTGTTATTTTAACAGTATTTGTTATTGACATGGTATGAATTTTGTTATTACCGTCTGCCCGGGAAAATAGTGCCCACTTCTGGGGGTAGAAAAAGTTTACCCAGAGAGGAAAATAATATTGATTGTACTTGGAGTGCTGCAGCAGATTGGGGGCAAAGTTTGTGATGAGATTTCTTTCCGATGCAAAATCGAAGAGAGTTTGGTGCAAAATAAAATTGAAATTGTTAACAGCAAATTTTAAAAATTTCAAAACTTCATTTTTTACTCTACCTTCTTTATTCTTCCTTCTTTCTTCTGCCTTCTGCATTCTACATTCTGCCTTCTGCCTTTTGGCTTCTGCCTTTTTCCTTCTGCCTTCTGCTTTCTGCCTTCTGCCTTCTGCTTTCTGCCTTCTGTCTCTGCCTTCTGCCTTCTGCCTTTTTCATTCTGCCTTCTTCCATTTGCTCCTGCATTTTTCTTCTGCCTTCTGCCTTTTCTTTCTGCCTTCTTACTCTTGACTGCTTTGAGAAAATCTAATTCAACAAACTTAAAACGAAGCAAAAATCTCCGTTTACTCCCAAGAGAATCTTCCAACCTCGTCGAAGTCGTAAAAGGGATCAATTTATTGATATTCAAATTGTATCGCAGAATCTCCCACCCTCTGCAGGTAAAGGATGCGCCAAAGGTAAAAGCGGGCCATCGTTTTCCAATTTTTGCTTCAGGAAAAGGGTTGTTTCCTGCGATGTCCCAAAAAAGGATCGAAAATTCCACTTCAAAAACGGACGGAACTTCACACAATCGAAAATAGTCGAGATTTTGCTGACCTTTTTTTTGCGAGAGCCACGAGTGTGCTTTGAAAAGGTTGTAAACGATATCGATGGGATTAAAATGTAGTAAAACCTTTGTTAAAATCGTTCGATTGGAAAAATCACATTTTGAAAACTTTTTACCTGCTTTCCGAGAATTTTCCGCACAAGCCTACTGTCTCGTTTGGTCATCGAGATGGAGGTTGAAAAGCTCAAAAAGGTAGAAGGAAAAGAAAGGATTTCTTCGCCAGAAAAGTGAGCAAAAAATGTTGGAGGGATCTCCCAATTGGAAGGGAAATCGAATCTCGAGTCTTTGATTTCTCTCTTGATGCTGCCCGGGCGGGGTCCGGTTCGAAAAAGTTGGGTTTAAGCAGAGATTTTAAGGCGAAAAATGTTCTCTTTAATTTGTTTTCAGATAACTTTTGTTTAACTATTTGACGTTTCACTTGTTTCTGAACACGAATTGGTGCAAGTAGACGTTAATAATTTGGATTAAAAAATGATAATAAAAAAGTTTGTAATTTTAAAGATTTCTATCTTCCACGGCCACGAAAAAGTGTGAATCGACCTTAAAATTTATGGATTTTTCTAATAGAAATGACTTAATTTAAATAGCATTGAATCCATCACAGAAAATTAATCTTTTTCATTTATAAGTTTTATTACTTTCAGAGTACGGATTAGTGTGGATCGACCTACGCAAAACATATTTAATTCAAATTAGGTCATTATAAATTTCATTTCAAGTTTCAAACATTTCCACAAAAAAAATGACAATTTTTTGCGTAAAATTATAATTTTAATAAAAAAAAATACTTGTACAATTGATTGATAACTTTTTGAAATGCATAGTTTAACAGTTTAGCCATTATTTCTGATTTTTAAACAAATAAAGCACTTTTATTTTTTTAAATTATAGATTTTGAGACTACAGATCGGAAAAAGACATAAAACTTAGGGAAAAATATATTTTTATAAATTCATTGATATTGTGCAATTTTTTTGTAATATTTTCTGCAATTTTTTTGAAAACTGTCTTGAAATTGAGTAATTACATTTTTGAACTGCCATTATAAATTCGTTTGCATTTGTCAGTTTTAAAGCAAAGATACGTGACGTGACTTGACCATTGAAAATGTAGAAACCAAACCATTTCTCTAATAAAGTAAAATAAAAACAACTGTTCCAAATAAATCGTTTATGAATTTTTGTTTCTCCTCTTTCTGAGCATGGATTTGTGTGAATCGACCTTAAATAATTTTAAATCGCTCGAATATAAATATAAATTTTAAAAGAACTCAATTGCTGAAGGAAGCAAAAATCTAACGACACTCAGTTTTATCATGTAGTAAAATTGACAGTACGGATTAGTGAGAAAGAACCCTTAAAAATCTTTAAATATTTAAAATAAAAAAAAATATCAAAAACTTAATCTCTATTGGAAAACAACAAAATATACTCATCCCAAAATTTAAAAGATAACAAATAAATGTGAATCAACCTGTTCTTCTGATTCAGAGCACAGAGTTGTGTGAATCGACCTTAAATCATTTTCAGTTTTTCGAAAATATACTTGAAAATTAAATAACTAAAGGAAAAGAAATTTAATCAACACCATTTTTGTTTCCCTCTTTTCAGAACATGGATTCGTGTAAAAAAATAATTTGAAATTGTTTGAAAGTAAAATTAAGAATGA
The DNA here is from genome assembly GCF_016801865.2 of Culex pipiens pallens. NCBI lineage: Eukaryota > Metazoa > Arthropoda > Insecta > Diptera > Culicidae > Culex > Culex pipiens. The sequence goes on from NC_068937.1 coordinate 14,837,189, forward strand.
AATATTTCAACGAAAAAATTATGAAAATATTTAAATTTAGCATCAAGCCAAATTTAAAGTGCGGATTAGTGTGGAAAACCCTTTAAAAATCTTGAAAATAGAAATAAATAAATTGTAAATTTGGCATCTATTGAATTTTAACAAAATATACTCTTTTTACAATTTTCCTTCCCCTAGTTTTAGAGCACGAACGAGTGTGAATCGACCTTTAAATAAAAATTACCACCTCTTCTCCTGACTCAGAGCATGGATCAGAATTTGTGTGAATGGACCTAAAATAATTTTAAATCTCTCTAACATAACACATGAAAAACTTACATAACTAAAAAAAAGTATTATTTGGCAAAATTCAAAGCACGAACATTCGTGTGGAAAAACCTATAAAAATCTTTAAACATTTAAAATAAAAAAATATATATTTAAAATTGTATGTCAATTGAAACTCAACAGAATAAACTCCGTGATGGTTGTTTTAACAAGAATTTTTTCACCTAAGTTAAGTGCACGGATAAGTATGAATAAAACTTTTATTACAAATTAAGACAAATTTTGAAAAAAAAAAATACGTGTGAATCAACCTTTAAAAATTTATACGTCGCATGTAAACAATTCTCTTTCTATCATAAATTTGAAAAACTGATTTCTCTAGTATTTTTTTTTTAGATAAGTGTGAATGGACCTTAACAAATCTGAAAATCTGAATCATCTGTTTTCATAATAAAATTCTTTATCTCGCAAGAATTTAAGTCGTTTCTTTCCTGAGCAATTCTCTACGAAATCGGTCTTTTTTCTTCAATTTTAATTTTTGTATTTTTTAATCCGACTGAAACTTTTTTGGTGCCTTCGGTATGCCCAAAGAAGCCATTTTGCATCATTAGTTTGTCCATATAATTTTCCATACAAATTTGGCAGCTGTCCATACAAAAATGATGTATGAAAATTCAAAAATCTGTATCTTTTGAAGGAATTTTTTGATCGATTTGGTGTCTTCGGCAAAGTTGTAGGTATGGATACGGACTACACTGGAAAAAAATAATACACGGTAAAAAAAATTTGGTGATTTTTTTATTTAACTTTTTATCACTAAAACTTGATTTACAAAAAAACACTATTTTTAATTTTTTTTATTTTTTGATATGTTTTAGAGGACATAAAATGCCAACTTTTCAGAAATTTCCAGGTTGTGCAAAAAATCATTGACCGAGTTATGAATTTTTTAATCAATACTGATTTTTTCAAAAAATCGAAATTTTGGTCGTAAAATTTTTCAACTTCATTTTTCGATGTAAAATCAAATTTGCAATCAAAAAGTACTTTAGTGAAATTTTGATAAAGTGCACCGTTTTCAAGTTATAGCCATATTTAGGTGACTTTTTTGAAAATAGTCGCAGTTTTTTATTTTTTAAAATTAGTGCACATGTTTGCCCAGTTTTGAAAAAAATATTTTTGAAAAGCTGAGAAAATTCTCTATATTTTGCTTATTCGGACTTTGTTGATACGACCTTTAGTTGCTGAGATATTGCAATGCAAAGGTTTAAAAACAGGAAAATTGATGTTTTCTAAGTTTCACCCAAACAACCCACCATTTTCTATCGTCAATATCTCAGCAACTAATGGTCCGATTTTCAATGTTAATATATGAAACAATTGTGAAATTTTCCGATCTTTTCGAAAAAAATATTTTCAAAATTTTCAAATCAAGACTAACATTTTAAAAGGGCGTAATATTGAATGTTTGGCCTTTTTGAAATGTTAGTCTTGATTTGAAAATTTTGAAAATATTTTTTTCGAAAAGATCGGAAAATTTCACAAATTTTTCATATATTAACATTGAAAATCGGACCATTAGTTGCTAAGATATTGACGATAGAAAATGGTGGGTTGTTTGGGTGAGACTTAGAAATCATCAATTTTCCTGTTTTTAAACCTTTGCATTGCAATATCTCAGCAACTAAAGGTCGTATCAACAAAGTCCGAATAAGCAAAATATAGAGAATTTTCTCAGCTTTTCAAAAATATTTTTTTCAAAACTGGGCAAACATGTGCACTAATTTAAAAAAATGAAAAACTGCGACCATTTTCAAAAAAGTCACTTAAATATGGCTATAACTTGAAAACGGTGCACTTTATCAAAATTTCACTAAAGTACTTTTTGATTGCAAATTTAATTTTACATCGAAAAATGAAGTTGAAAAATTTGTACGACCAAAATTTCGATTTTTTGAAAAAATCAGTATTGATTCAAAAATTCATAACTCGGTCAATGATTTTTTGCACAACCTGGAAATTTCTGATAAGTTGGCATTTTATGTCCTCTAAAACATATCAAAAAATAAAAAAAAATAAAAATAGTGTTTTTTTGTAAATCAAGTTTTAGTGACAAAAAGTTAAATAAAAAAATCACCAAATTTTTTTTACCGTGTATTATTTTTTTCTAGTGTAGTCCGTATCCATACCTACAACTTTGCCGAAGACACCAAATCGATCCAAAAATTCCTTCAAAAGATACAGATTTTTGAATTTTCATACATCATTTTTGTATGGACAGCTGCCAAATTTGTATGGAAAATTATATGGACAAACTAATGATGCAAAATGGCTTCTTTGGGCATACCGAAGGCACCAAAAAAGTTTCAGTCGGATTAAAAAATACAAAAAAAATCGAATGACCGAAATCCTAGAGAACTGCTCTCCTTTCCGTTCCACATTACCAAATAGCATTGAAAAATTAATTAAATTTTTCAACAAAAAAAAATACTTTCAAACCCACCGTGAAAAAGCATTCTTGGCAACAACAAAAAGGAACCCGCCTTGATTGGAACCAAATAAAGAGGCCACGCTCCAAGTAGGGATGTGTGATCAGCTGAGCCTTTTGCATTGTCATCAACGACTGAGGTTGAGATTGGAAAATATGAATTTTCCAAATTGAGCAATTCTCTACGAAATCGGTCTTTTTTCTTCAATTTTAATTTTTGTATTTTTTAATCCGACTGAAACTTTTTTGGTGCCTTCGGTATGCCCAAAGAAGCCATTTTGCATCATTAGTTTGTCCATATAATTTTCCATACAAATTTGGCAGCTGTCCATACAAAAATGATGTATGAAAATTCAAAAATCTGTATCTTTTGAAGGAATTTTTTGATCGATTTGGTGTCTTCGGCAAAGTTGTAGGTATGGATACGGACTACACTGGAAAAAAATAATACACGGTAAAAAAAATTTGGTGATTTTTTTATTTAACTTTTTATCACTAAAACTTGATTTACAAAAAAACACTATTTTTAATTTTTTTTATTTTTTGATATGTTTTAGAGGACATAAAATGCCAACTTTTCAGAAATTTCCAGGTTGTGCAAAAAATCATTGACCGAGTTATGAATTTTTTAATCAATACTGATTTTTTCAAAAAATCGAAATTTTGGTCGTAAAATTTTTCAACTTCATTTTTCGATGTAAAATCAAATTTGCAATCAAAAAGTACTTTAGTGAAATTTTGATAAAGTGCACCGTTTTCAAGTTATAGCCATATTTAGGTGACTTTTTTGAAAATAGTCGCAGTTTTTTATTTTTTAAAATTAGTGCACATGTTTGCCCAGTTTTGAAAAAAATATTTTTGAAAAGCTGAGAAAATTCTCTATATTTTGCTTATTCGGACTTTGTTGATACGACCTTTAGTTGCTGAGATATTGCAATGCAAAGGTTTAAAAACAGGAAAATTGATGTTTTCTAAGTTTCACCCAAACAACCCACCATTTTCTATCGTCAATATCTCAGCAACTAATGGTCCGATTTTCAATGTTAATATATGAAACAATTGTGAAATTTTCCGATCTTTTCGAAAAAAATATTTTCAAAATTTTCAAATCAAGACTAACATTTTAAAAGGGCGTAATATTGAATGTTTGGCCTTTTTGAAATGTTAGTCTTGATTTGAAAATTTTGAAAATATTTTTTTCGAAAAGATCGGAAAATTTCACAAATTTTTCATATATTAACATTGAAAATCGGACCATTAGTTGCTAAGATATTGACGATAGAAAATGGTGGGTTGTTTGGGTGAGACTTAGAAATCATCAATTTTCCTGTTTTTAAACCTTTGCATTGCAATATCTCAGCAACTAAAGGTCGTATCAACAAAGTCCGAATAAGCAAAATATAGAGAATTTTCTCAGCTTTTCAAAAATATTTTTTTCAAAACTGGGCAAACATGTGCACTAATTTAAAAAAATGAAAAACTGCGACCATTTTCAAAAAAGTCACTTAAATATGGCTATAACTTGAAAACGGTGCACTTTATCAAAATTTCACTAAAGTACTTTTTGATTGCAAATTTAATTTTACATCGAAAAATGAAGTTGAAAAATTTGTACGACCAAAATTTCGATTTTTTGAAAAAATCAGTATTGATTCAAAAATTCATAACTCGGTCAATGATTTTTTGCACAACCTGGAAATTTCTGATAAGTTGGCATTTTATGTCCTCTAAAACATATCAAAAAATAAAAAAAAATAAAAATAGTGTTTTTTTGTAAATCAAGTTTTAGTGACAAAAAGTTAAATAAAAAAATCACCAAATTTTTTTTACCGTGTATTATTTTTTTCTAGTGTAGTCCGTATCCATACCTACAACTTTGCCGAAGACACCAAATCGATCAAAAAATTCCTTCAAAAGATACAGATTTTTGAATTTTCATACATCATTTTTGTATGGACAGCTGCCAAATTTGTATGGAAAATTATATGGACAAACTAATGATGCAAAATGGCTTCTTTGGGCATACCGAAGGCACCAAAAAAGTTTCAGTCGGATTAAAAAATACAAAAAAAATCGAATGACCGAAATCCTAGAGAACTGCTCAATTGCAACCTGATTGGACTCGGGCACGGGGGGTAATCTTCTCGGTTGGAACTACTTCTTGTGTTGAATCTCTTTAAAAATAACATTTAAATTGAAACTCACCTCCATCGTATCGCAGATGCTCTGCACGTGGCTGGCAGTGTGTGGCGATTGTGGTCCAAAGATGGCCGCCACCCCAATTCGTAGCAGGTGACAAACTGTCAAAAAATTAAAAAAGAAGACATTAAATTTATTGTTTTCCCTAGAAGCACATTCTTATTTTTTTTAATTTTGCTAAAAAAATTTAACGGCGTTACGTAATTCCTGAACGCTCCTCCTCCAACCACGGTTGACAGCCGGCACTTACCCCTCTTGGACGCCAGGAAGCTGTCCTGCGGCGAAATCTTCTCGATCTGCGCCAGCAGCTTCGACCGCGGCAGAATCGTCCGGTCCAGGTTGATCTTCTCGACCGCGTACCGGAACGCGATCTCCTGGTGGTCATCGTCCGGATGAAAGAGGCCACCTGGTGGAGAGTAGCGGGGAAAAAGTTGTTTTGAAATTATTTGTTATTGTTTACGATTACCTGTCAAATTGGATTAAAAGTGGCAATAATAAATACGGAAGCAACAAAAAATAGAATCGGTGAGCCCCTCGAAGAAGTTGTCAACTGTCAAATTGACAGTAAAATTACATTTTTACGGAAGTCGTTTGAGACCAAGGGGCACGACAATTTATTTTTGATTACTCTAAAAATAATCGTATTTCGTTGCCAATATCAATCACGAAAAGCTGTCAAATTTTATAGCAGCTGCCATAATGGCGCCCGCGCAGCAATTTTGACTAATTTCATTCAATTTTCATAAACACAGACACCGTAACTGCGCCATTTGCAACCAAATTGACAACCTGCCAATCGGCCCCACCACACGTGTCCCTCTTCCGGACAATGGATTATGGCGCTATAAAAGTGCGCCGCCAGGTAATAGAATTTATGCAAATCGCAGCTCGTTATCACTCGCGTGCGGGTACCTTAATTTGCTGGGTCGTGAAATGCCCCCCCCCCCCCTCCTCCTTGGCGAGGAAGTCACGGTCCACCGAAACCGATCCAATTACGATGACACGTGTCGCGCACGTGTGAGTGTGTGTGCTGAGTTGCAATTGACAGCTCCACTCGAAGAAATTCGAGGAAAAAAAAACAGATCGATGAGCCCCTCGGCTCAACACTTCTTCGTCTTCTTCGTTCAACAATTGTCCCCCGGCGTCAAATCCCGAAGAAGAAGAAGAAGCAAAAATATCGGATCTAATCAACAAGTCGCTTCTCTCGCTCGGGCAGGCCCGAATTGGAAAGTAATAAAATAGCTCCCCCAACGAAGGAAGGAAAGCCCCTCGGAAACTTCCCCCCTCCCGCCATCTTGAACTTTCTTTTCTTGTTCAACCGGCCTGCCGGGGGGGGGGGGGGTCGGTAAAGCTTTGCGGAGCAAGTTTCGAGGAGCGGCTTTTGAGAGTTTCGAGGAAGCGACCCATAGAGTTGCGTTCAAGATTGCGTGCGAGCGTGTGACTAGCTGTCAAAACGACAGTTCGAATTAACATAAAATTCAAATTTCATCACATTTCTAATACAGTTTAAACTGAATCACATACATTTGAAAACATTATCGAGGATAATTTATATAAACTGTTGGGAACCCTCCAAAAGTTTTAAGATGATTACAAAATGCCGGACTGTCAAAAATTGTGACAGCAATTCTAAATTTACTTAATTGATCTTAAAATGACAAGAGATAGTTATTCATAGAAATTTGGTTTGTGTTTGACAAATACACCACAAGTTTGAAACTTTCAATGATTTTGTACTTGTTAAAAACGTTAGGTGTGGTGAGTTTATCGCGGAGCAACTTATTAATTGAAAAACAACCTTGAGAACTCACCAAAGCTCTCAACTTGATTGATTAGATGGTAATTATAAAAAAAAAACTCCTTTCTAACCATTTTGACATGATGAAACAAACCGACTCATTTAAAAAATTGTAAACAATTATTAAGCTTTTTGAACACAGTGAATCGTTCTTTTTAAAAATTCACCACAATTCTTTGAGCCCACTACGCCCCTCTGAAAAATAATTTAAGAAAACAAACTTTCATAAAAAATCAGACGCTCGAAAAAAACTGTGGTTAATTTTCTAAACTTACCCCACCTCTTGAGAACTCACCAAATCCCTTGAATTTGTAAGTTTAAAAATGTTTTTGAAAAATTTGAATTTCGATTTTTTTCTTTAAAAAAATACTGTATTTATTATACAAAACACACATTTGGTAACACAAAATCCAATAAAAATACAATGACAGCAATATAACAGGTATTTTAAATTTTAAGTGTTCCTAAAAACTCGGTGAACCTCGTTGGATAAATGTACAACTCATGCTGAAAAAATCCTCTTTTTGCAACTACTATTTAATATTCTTTTGCTACTATTTAATATTCTTTTGCATTTTTTTCAGTTTTCGAGCTATTGAATAAGTGAGCTTTTCTATTATTGACTTAAAAAAAACCAAACAATCCAAAAATCTTATTATTAAAAAAAATATAAATTCTAAACTCTATAGGGAAACCTTTCAATTTCTTATTAAAATCTTGAAATTTGTTTAATTTTTAATGTTCTAAAATTTTGAAATTCCAATTTTTAAAATTTTAATTTCCATTGAAAAAATCACGAATGTTTTATGTTTTAACAATGTAAATCGAACCATTAGTTGCTGAGATATCGACATTAGAAAATGGTGGGTTGTTTGGGTGAGACTAAGAAAACATCAATTTTCCTGTTTTTAACCTTTGCGTGGCAATATCTCAGCAACTAAGGGTCGTATCAACAAAGTCCGAAAAAGCAAAATATAGAAGATTATCTCAGCTTTTCAAAAATATTTTTTTTCAGCAGTGAGCAAACATGGGCACTGTTTTTAAAAAATGAAAAACTGCGACTATTTCCAAAAAATTACCTTAAAAAGGTTATAACTTGAAAACGGTGCACATTATCAAAAATGCACTAAAGTACTTTTTGATTGAAAATTTGATTTTACATCGAAAAATGAATTTGAAAAAAATTTGCGACCAATATTTCGATTTTTTTAAAAAATCTGCATTGATTCAAAAAATCATAACTCGGTCAAAGATTTTTTGCCCATTCTGGAAATTTCTGAAAAGTTGGCATTTTATGTCTTCTAAAACACATCAAAAAATAAAAAAAAATAAAAATAGTGTTTTTTTGCAAATCAAATTTTAGTGACAAAAAGTTAAATTAAAAATCACCAAATTTTTTTCTACCGTGTATCATTTTTTTTTTCATTGTAGTCCATATCCATACCTACAACTTTGCCGAAGACACCAAATCGATCAAAAAATTCCTTCAAAAGATACAGATTTTTGAATTTTCACATATCATTTTTGTATGGACAGCTGCCAAATTTGTATGGAAAATTATATGGACAAACTAATGATGCAAAATGGCTTCTTTGGGCATACCGAAGGCACCAAAAAAGTTTCAGCCGGATTAAAAAATACAAAAAAAAATCGAATGACCGAAATCTCAGAGAATTGCTCATGAATAAAATGCTTATGCTTAACCCCTTCCCGCCCAGAGCAAAATCGAGATTTTTTACGTTTTTCCACATTACTCGTAACTGGATCGACCAAACTGGACGAAATTTTAATGGTTATTAGTTAACATTCTATATTAACTAATGCAGGTTGAAGCAGGTTGAAAAAATGAATAGTTGCTGAGAAATTTAATTTTGAATCCAAAAATTAGTGGTGCTCTGGAGTAACCATGGGCGTTAGAGGGTTAAGCCCATGTACACAGAAAAGGTTCTTTTCCTTGTGTCCATCAGCAGGGTAACAGTATTTCATAGTCACGCTTAAAATAAATTAATTAGCAATAATTTCCTAGAATTAAAAAAAAATGTTTTCAAAAATTTGTTAGTCATTTTGAAATGTTAAGGCTTGGTCATATAAAACATACTGGTGAGTATTCGAAAATCTGTATCTTGAGAATGAATTCACTGATCGATTTGATGTCTTATTAGACATTAAAAATTAAAATTTAAAAAAAATAAATAAAATAAAATAATTGCAACTGTAATATTTTTTGTAAAAACATTAGTTTTTTCTTCACAGCTCTTGAGAATATACCAAAGCATTTTAATATCTGAGTTTAAAAACCATCATCAAAATACTTTGTTTTCAGAATCTTAATAGCTTTAAAATATTAACTAACTGAAAAACTATTTAAAAACTAATTTTAATGAAGATCCAGAGTTTTTAAAAATTCCTCAAAAATTTCATGAACTCGCCTAACTGTCCTAAAGCTTTGAGAACGTTCATTTATTATTATTCCCATCTCCTCGTAACAAAATTTACATACAATTTTTAAAATTTGTATGTGAAGCATAACACGGCCTTTGACGCTCTCTTGGCACTCAAAAGAAATTAAATTGTGGTAAGTTTAATAAATTCACCATAATTTTTGAAAACTAACAATAATTTTTGAAAACTAACTTTAATTCTAAAATTTAAGATGATTATGAAAGATTATGTTGCCAACTTTTCTGAAATCAAAAAAAAATCGTACCCAATCTTGAATTCCACTCTATGGCGAAAAACCCCTCGTCGAACAAGCACTTTGGGGACCAATTCCCAAGATTTGTTTCTCGGCGCGTTTTCCGGCCCCGAGGAGGAACTCCTCTGGTTTCTACCCCCCCACCCCAAATTCTTTTGTTCGCTGGTGTAAGTGTGCGCCGATGCGTCTTTTATCTGTGAATTTGGCTGCTTGAGTGTTTGTGTGTGTTTGTGTATTGGCTACTTAATGGATTTCTGTGATTCTCATGCTAATTTGGCGCTTTTCTTCTCGACGACGATACAATTTACACTTGGAGTGGTGAGAATGAATTTACTTGCAAAGTTGTTTTAAGGATTAAAGCAATTAACTAAACGGTCCATTCGCTAGCGCCATCTAGATGTGAGGGGACTGAACTTTTGCGATTAACAGCAGTACGATGAACTGTCAAACGTTTGTGGTGAGTTTGCAGCTTAATATTATTTTAAATTCACCACTCAACTCAAACCCACAAAAAAATGCTCAATTGAATTGTTTTCACAGAAAACACTCGTCAAAAATAATTTCACCACAAATTAAATTTTCACCACCTTGCCCATAAATCTCACCTTTTTTCCCGACACTTTTGTTTAGACTGCAATCCAAATTGAATCACCTCCGAGGGAGGGGAGGAAATAAATTAGAGCCCTGCAAGCAATAAATTACACTTTGCACCAGTGTCTTCCCCACTGTTTTTTCTGCTTCCGGATTGTCAAGTCAATTTTGTGTCCCCGAGAAAGAAAGCAAAAAAAATCCCAATCAAATCAAATTAATGGCAGAACAAATTAAGTTTTCCTTCGGGCTGGGGACACCCACCATCAATAACAATTCAACAAATAGAGAGAGAGAGAGAGCGAGGAAAAGAATACCACAGATTGGTGAGAAATTGAATGAAAAGTCTGGAAAAGGATTTCTACCCGTTTTTTTCCGTAAAGGGACCATCCATAAACCACGTGGACACTTTTTTGGGAATCTGTTACCCCCCCCCCCCCCCCTCGTGGACAATTGCCTATACAAAAAAAAACTTTTTTGTATGGATCGTGGACAATCACCATACCCCCCCCCCCCCCCCTAAAGTGTCCACGTGGTTTATGGATGGCCCCAAAGATGAGAAAAAAGAATAGAAAATGTGTGAATAACGTCACACCCAACAGACCGCAGCTGTTGAACAGAACCGGAGGACAATTTGATGTGAACACGAAAAGAACACATTGGCAAATAGAAATCAGAGGAAAATGGAAGGGGAAGGGTGTTGGAAATGGAATCATTGTTTAGCTGGTGAAAAGAGACACTGATTTTAAAGATTTTGAAACCAAATAAAAATGCAAAAAAACAAACAATAAATGAATAATGCAGAAAATAAGTAAACTGAAAAAGTAAACAAACAAAACAGTAAACAAGAATTTGCAAAACAAAAAAACAGAAAAAGAGAGTGAAAGTTGAATTGAAAAAAAAAAACCCAATAAAAATTTCAACGAATAAAAAAAATCAATTAAAAAAATTGTTTGCCAAAAAACACCCTAATGAATAATTTAAATTAAAAAACTAATAAATAAATCATCATATAATCGAAAAAAAACAGATTTACATTTAATTCTATGAGATTTAATATTCCAAATAAAATAAAACAAAAAATATAAATAATGTCATTAATGTTCAGTTTAAAAAATTTTAAAAAGTCAAAAGCATATTATAAATTAAGCACAGGATTAGATAGAGTTGAAATCAGGTTGTTATCAACTCCCTCGTCAGGGTCAATCAATTTAATTTAAAAAAAAACTAGAAAAAGTTTCTGAAAATTATAAAGAAGGAATATTCACTCCAAAAAACAATGAATACATAGGTACAACAAATACATAAAAATAGAAAAGAAAAACAAATAACAAATTGACGAAAATATTGCAAAAAACGTACACTGTAAAAACTACAAAAAGGAAAAAAAATGCCATGGTTAAGAGGACTAAAAGGAGATACACAAAATATTCAACTGTTTGAGGAAAAATCATCAGTATAACAAATAAATTTAATGATTGAAACAGTAAACAAAAAAATACACGACCAACAAAATATAAATCGGACAAAAAGTAAGGGTAAAAAAAATAAAAGGAACAAAAGTGTTAAACTAAATGAAAATATTTTCAAAAATTTTAAACCATGATTAACATTTCAAAAGGGCCAAAAACTCAATATTACGCCCATTTAAAATGTTAGTCTTGGTTTAAAAAATTTGAATTTTTTTTTTGCAATTCCGTCGTGAAACTACTTACTTTTCCTGTCATTCTTGAACGACGCAATAGCCTACTTTTCTGTACCAAAAATAACAGAAGCGAATAGCAACACTTTTCAAAATAAATGCTGAAAAGTTCTACTTTTCAGCACTAAAATGGGTGCTAAAAAGTTGAACTTTTCAGCACTTGTTTCGAAAAGTAACACTTTTCAACATTTTTTTATTTAAACGATTTATTGACAAAATACATGAAAATTCGACTTAAAATTTCACTCAATGGGTGTTTTTCGAAATTGCAAAAAGTGTTGTATGGAACTCGTTGCAAAACTTAATTTTTTCAGCACTCGTCGTATTTATCCAACTCGGTGAACCTCGTTGGATAAATGTACGACTCGTGCTGAAAAAATCCTCTTTTTGCAACTTGTTGCATAAACTACTATTTCGAAAAGATCGGATAATTTCACGAATGTTCCATATTTTAACAGTGAAAATCGGACCATAAGTTGCTGAGATATCGACATTAGAAAATGGTGGGTAGTTTGGGTGAGATTTAGAAAACATCAATTTTCCCGTTTTTAAACCTTTGCATGGCAATATCTCAGCAACTAAGGGTAGTTTCAACAAAGTTCAAAAAAGCAAAATATAGAGAATTTTCTCAGATTTTCAAAAATATTTTTTTTCAAAAGTGGGCAAACATGTGCACTAATTTTAAAAATGAAAAACTGCGACTATTTGAAAAAAAGTAACCTAAAAATGGATTTGACTTGAAAACGGTGCACTTTATCAAAATTTCACTTAAGTACTTTTTGATTGCAAATTTGATTTTACATCGAAAAATGAAGTTGAAAAATTTTTGTGACCAATTTTTCGATTTTTTGAAAAAAATCAGTATTGATTCAAAAACTCATAACTCGCTAAAAGATTTTTTGCACAACCTGGAAATTTCTGAAAAGTTGGCAATTAATGTCCTCTAAAATATATCAAAAAATAAAATAAATTAAAAATAGTGTTTTTTGGCAAATCAAGTTTTAGTGACAAAAAGTTAAATAAAAAATCACCAAATTTTTTTTACCGTGCATTATTTCTTTCCATTGTAGTCCGTATCCATACCTACAACTTTGCCGAAGACACCAAATCGATCAAAAAATTCCTTCAAAAGATGTTTTCATACATCATTTTTGTCTGGCCAGCTGCCAAATTTGTATGCAAAATTATATGGACAAACTAATGATGCAAAATCGCTTCTTTGGGCATACCGAAGGCACCAAAAAAGTTTCAGTCGGATTAAAAAATACAAAAATTAAAATTTAGGAAAAAAGACCGATTTTGTAGAGAATTGCTCAATAAACAAATTATCAAACAATATAGAAGTTATCAAACAATTAAATATCAATAAAAAAAAACTAAAAATATGGTGAATGAAGGAAAAAATTCAAATAGTAAAAAAACAGAATAGAGAAAAATTGATTTAATCAAACTATTCAAAAACTAACAATACCAAATTTTGGAAGCAATGAATAAATAACTCAGCCAACAAATCAAACATCACAAAAAACTTAGATCTGAAACAAAACCAAATCTGCCACATAAATGAAAAAATAAAGTAAAAACAGTTTGATGGAACAGTTGATAACTAAAGTAACAAAAACGAGCCAAAAACGTATGAAAAAAAGCAGTTTTAACAGAAATTAGAAAAAAAACAACTTAAAAGAGCAAATCAATTCAACCTAAATATATATAAAAAAAACTGTTTGCCCAATGAAAAAAGAATAAAATACCGCACCAAGTCGAATACAATAAAAAAACACGAAAGAAAAATTTACCCAAAAAATTACAAAATTTGCAGGATAAAAAAATAAGAAGAAAAAGTCATTACACAAAAAGAAACCGAATAGAAAAAATGAGAAACAAAATGCAAATAAATCTGAATGAAAATCATAAAACAAAACATTAACAAAGTACAAATAAATATTCAAAAAGAGAGAAAAAAGTAATAAATAACCAAATAATGACAAAAGAGAAAAAAAAACAACTGTTAGAAGAAAAAAATAAAAAAAAAACAAATCAATACAAGCAAAACTAAATATAGCAATTAAAGACAACAAACATTAAATAATTAATTAAACTATTGAAAATGAATATGAGAAGAAATAACAAACAAAAAGAAATTATTATTGCCTCAGCAAACAAATAAACATAACAAAAAAAAATAAACAAAAAAATATAGAAATCCCATACACAAATAAAGATGAAAAGTAGAAAGAGTTTGATGAAAGAAAACAGTTGATAACTAAAGTGAAACTAAATGCGAGCCAAAAATTAAAGAAAAAAAGTTGATTAAACTTAAACTTAGATTCAACGTTTGTAAATCATAGACGAACAAAAGAGCCTAACAAAAAAATACAATAAAAAACAAATGAAATATGTTTTTATATCTATTTGAAATATATTTATCAGGATCAAACAATTCAAATTAACAACTTTTTTTTTTATTCTTCATTCCTATTTTGAGCAACATTTGTTTTACAAAAAAAATCACACTTGGATTTTTTTACCGAATTCCGTTTAGTTTACCGAAATTTTAACTGCTGAACAGTTCGGTAAACTGAAAATTACCGAATTCGGTTAAAAACTACCGAAATTAGGTAATTAAGTTAAGTCATCATACAAACGAAGTTTGGCAAAATTTTTATAATTTTTAAGAAGGTTTAACGTTTTAAATTTTACGGATTTTTCAACTACTGAATTCGCTAAAAAAAAACAATCTAAATGTGTCAACTACTCTCGTTTGATGTTTTTGTATGCATGTATGTATGTATGTATTTGAACCCCCGCCTTGGCAGGACTTGGCCATGACCACAGTATATTTCAACTGAGACGGTTCGGTTAGTAACCACCATATATCTCAAGAACCTTTGAAGCGAATACCTTTCTCTGGCTAACGATTTCCTCTGAAATTGTACGGACATAGATCGGTAATGCAGATGACTCGGGCCAGGCGATCCACGACTCCCTCGTCCAGGCCCTGGACTGTTTGAGACGGTTTTAGTAGTTATATAATGGTTTGATATGTTATACCTTGTGACATTATTTCACCACTACGGATCAATTCAGTTCTAGAGCAATAACTCCATGATGGCCGACTGGTTAGCGTCCCAGACCATCAATCCAAAGGGTGTGAGTACGAATCCCACCCGATTCTTAAAGGTTTTTTGTTCATATTCAAAATTCCATTCATGATTCCAAATTTCAAGGGAACCGACCGGGATTTGATCCCTGAACCTTTTGCTTTCGAAGCAGAAGCCGCAACCATTAAGCCACGGAGCCGGTTCAACTACTCTCGTTTGATGTTTTTCTTGTTTAATTTTTAGTATTTAAATTTGCATTTATATTCGTTGGCTTCTGTTTGTTTCTGATAGTATTTGACTTTTATACAGTTATTTTATTCATTTTATTTTATTTTATTTTTTTTGCCTGCTTGTTTTTTTTTTAATTTTCTGTTGTAGAATGATATTATTATCATTGAAACAGATTTTTTTTATATATTTTTAGTTTTTTAATGAGACATGAATTGTTCTCTTTCCAAAAAAAAATCAGTACATACAAAAAATCCTAGACCAAGTTTTACAATTATTTTTTTAAATAGTGATTTCTCAAAAAAAACACAGGTTACCATTTCTTGAAGTGAAATTAAATTTTCTATAAAAATAATCGAATGAAATTTGATAAAGTGCTTCAAGTAAAAGTCACAGTTTTTCAATTTTTCAAACAAGTGTCCATGTATGCATATTTAGAAAAATAAAATATTTTCGAAAAGCTGAGTAAACTCCAAACATTTTTCTTTTTTGAACTTAGTTTATACGGCTTTTGGTTGCTGAGATATGGTCATGCAAAGATAAAACAAATGATATTTTCTCTGTGTTGCCTAATTAGTCCTCATTTTTTGATCACCGGATCTAATGTTCCGATTTTCGATGAGAAAAAATAAAAATTTTGTGAAATTTTGTTGCTTTTTTCAATAAAAATGACCTTTAAATTTAAAAATGTAGCCCAACATAAAAAAAAACGTCAAAAATAAGTTATTCTTGGTAACATAAAAAATAGAAGTAAAATAACAAACAAACCAAATATACAAAAATACTGAAAAATAATTCATAAAAAACTAAAAATATAATGAAAGTAAGAAAAACAAACTGAAATTGAACAAAATTCTTTTTAAAAAACATATCATATCGAAATAATGTACTTATCTTAAATGAAATCTGCACCAAAAAAAAAACACTTTCATTATCTCGCCCTTGAAAGCTTGGTCGCTTCTCTTCACTGGTGCAAATTTTCCACCCGTTTTTTTTTTCTTTTATTCATTTTCCTAAATTCAAAGCCTTTTCGCAAACACCTTTTCTTCGCGTTGCGTGTGCAGAGCGGATAATTATTTTTAAAGACGCCACCCCAACAAAAAAGCAGCTTTCGGAGCCCTTCCCCGAACAATTCTTTCCTCTTACATTTATTCCACGAAGGCAGGATCACACCACCGCGGGGGCAGACAGTTTCATGAAAAAGGCTCTTCAAAGTTGCAACCCAGAAGGGAAAGGTGAGTGTGGGGGGGGGGTTAGCTTTTCCATTCAGGAAGCGAAAATAATGACACTAAATTCGTATTAGCCAGAGGGAGAAAAGGAAAATGGGCCGGAAAATAATCGAAAAAAATGAACCCTCCAAAAAGTGGCACTTCTTTTGTAACTTTTAGTTGGGTTTTGGTGGTGGGCTAAGGGAAAGGTAAAAATGTCATTACCGGTGCGGCCGGCTAGTGAGACTTTTATGGCGAGGGAGAGTGAGGTTGTTGATGGAGTTGCATTAATATTAAGGCTTTTGAATTTTGAGGGAATTTCATTTCTAAGAAGGGCCCATCAGCTTTGATGTGGCGAAATTAGACGGAATGATGATTTCGGAACTTTTTATTTTTTGCTTGTTCAGTGAAGTTTGGAAAGTCATTTTGAGAAATAACATCAAGTTAAATGACTCACTAGGCCTCACAAATGTTCACAGAGTTCCACAAAGACTCACACAAACTCACAAAGTCCCACAAATGTCTTAAATATGAGATTCAAGGAGCTTTATTCAATTTCCTCGACCAGATTTCCAAAACCAGACTTCATAAACGACCGTAAATTGTCAATCCAGAACATCGCCAAGATTAAATCTGCAAACCACAACTTTCGCACAGCTTAAATTTCCGATTAAGCCCAACTGTCAGTGTGTTAAAATCCCAGTCCCAACTACTTATCACCGTTGAGTAGGGTTTAACTTTGATTTCCGGAGAGCCGCTGCCACATTGTCCCCTTTTGAGGGACCCCCTCTCACACACGATTCATTATCCCCAAAACTACTCGCAGGCCAACACCACAATTAGGAGGAGCATCTCCCCCTGTCAGCTGCAGCCAGAAAAGGACCTTTCTGAAAATGTTTTCGATGTCGACCCTCTTTTTGAAAACTTTTACGGCCCTCCGGCCATTTGTATCGCATTTTACGATTAGCGCAGCCAAAATTTTGCCACAGGCTTCCGGCCCAAAAGTGGAACCACTTGACTGCAGTTTCGCGCGGGCCTTCTTGTAAGTACAGCTGTTTTCACGTTTAAAACACCAATTATGTTTATTGGTGCCAAGCTGGGTGCTGCTCGCTCGCCCGCTCTAAAACTATTCCTGGCAACACTGCCGCAAGGGCAGTGTGTTGTGCAAATCTTCTTGAAATCACAGACAACGAGATGGGAATTGTGTCTTAATTTCCAAAATCAACAATTTAACGGTCAATTTGAATGGTTGGAAACTCACCACAGCAATAAAGAGTTCAACTCAAACGTAAATTTAATTAAAACAAATCTGAAATCGACAGTCTATCGGCAAATCCGAATAATTTTAAACTCGCCACAACAATTTTGAATTCACCACAGAAGTTTATTTTTTTTTTTCAAAATCTAGCAGGTTTATTTACTTAATTGAAAACTCACCACTGCACTTCTGAATTCCCCAGCGAAACAAATTTTATTCAAAATAAAATTTTAGCCAATTTCAATGATCTGAAACTCACCACGGCAATTTAGAATTCAACACAAACTTAAACTCCTGAAAAACACAATTTTGAGCGGTCAATTTAACGGTAGATCTGCATAACTGTAAATTTACCGAGACAATTTTGAAATCACTACACAGGTAGATTTCAATAAGGTTAAAAAATAATATTAATAAAATGAACCTCGCCACAGCAGTGTCCAATTCACCACAGAAGAGAATTTTATTCAAATTAAAAAAAAATTAACGGTACGTTTCAGTTATATGAAACTCACCACGGCAATTTCAAATTCACCACTCATTCAATCTCATTCAAAATCCTAAAATCGATACTAAGTCGATGAATTTTAACAAAAAAAACTCACCACACCAATTTTGAAGACGACTACTTAAACAAAATCAGGGTTGACCTAAAATCCAAAACCGCGCGAAATCCACGCCATATAAAAAAAATATCGCGACCAACATTTAAGAAATTTTTTTTTAATGAAGAAAAACTAATTCAGATAGTATTTGATTAAAAAAACTCGTTTTATGTTTAAAGGCTCCAAAAGAATGAAAGCAATAAATCCATTTAAAAAAATCCTCAAGAGACGTTCAAAGCAAAGGTCATGAAAAAAAATCAAAAAAAAAATACAATATTTAAATACCTAAAAATTTAACTTCAAAAATATAACCTCAAAATTAAATCAAAATCTAAAATTATAATATGATAAAATTTTAAATTTCGAAGGTCTAAATATTCAAAATCTAAGAATTTTTATACAGTTGTAATCCAAAATCCTCGCTAAAATGTCACTCCGAAAGAAATTTAATTTCCGATATTTAAAATAATGTCTTCTCATAATATCAAAATCTCTTACATAAAAAAGGACTTCAAAAATTGTGAATTCAAAAATTAAAACATTTAAGAATTTACGAATTTAAGAATTTAAGACTTTAAGATTTTAAAAAATTTTAGAATTTTAAAATTTTAGAATTTTAGAATTTTAGAATTTTAGAATTTTAGAATTTTAGAATTTTAGAATTTTAGAATTTTAGAATTTTAGAATTTTAGAATTTTAGAATTTTAGAATTTTAGAATTTTAGAATTTTAGAATTTTAGAATTTTAGAATTTTAGAATTTTAGAATTTTAGAATTTTAGAATTTTAGAATTTTAGAATTTTAGAATTTTAGAATTTTAGAATTTTAGAATTTTAGAATTTTAGAATTTTAGAATTTTAGAATTTTAGAATTTTAGAATTTTAGAATTTTAGAATTTTAGAATTTTAGAATTTTAGAATTTTAGAATTTTAGAATTTTAGAATTTTAGAATTTTAGAATTTTAGAATTTTAGAATTTTAGAATTTTAGAATTTTAGAATTTTAGAATTTTAGAATTTTAGAATTTTAGAATTTTAGAATTTTAGAATTTTAGAATTTTAGAATTTTAGAATTTTAGAATTTTAGAATTTTTAGAATTTTAGAATTTTAGAATTTTAGAATTTTAGAATTTTAGAATTTTAGAATTTTAGAATTTTAGAATTTTAGAATTTTAGAATTTTAGAATTTTAGAATTTTAGAATTTTAGAATTTTAGAATTTTAGAATTTTAGAATTTTAGAATTTTAGAATTTTAGAATTTTAGAATTTTAGAATTTTAGAATTTTAGAATTTTAGAATTTTAGAATTTTAGAATTTTAGAATTTTAGAATTTTAGAATTTTAGAATTTTAGAATTTTAGAATTTTAGAATTTTAGAATTTTAGAATTTTAGAATTTTAGAATTTTAGAATTTTAGAATTTTAGAATTTTAGAATTTTAGAATTTTAGAATTTTAGAATTTTAGAATTTTAGAATTTTAGAATTTTAGAATTTTAGAATTTTAGAATTTTAGAATTTTAGAATTTTAGAATTTTAGAATTTTAGAATTTTAGAATTTTAGAATTTTAGAATTTTAGAATTTTAGAATTTTAGAATTTTAGAATTTTAGAATTTTAGAATTTTAGAATTTTAGAATTTTAGAATTTTAGAATTTTAGAATTTTAGAATTTTAGAATTTTAGAATTTTAGAATTTTAGAATTTTAGAATTTTAGAATTTTAGAATTTTAGAATTTAAGAATTTAAGAATTTAAGAATTTTAGAATTTTAGAATTTTAGAATTTTAGAATTTTAGAATTTTAGAATTTAAGAATTTTAGAATTTTAGAATTTTAGAATTTTAGAATTTTAGAATTTTAGAATTTTAGAATTTTAGAATTTTAGAATTTTAGAATTTTAGAATTTTAGAATTTTAGAATTTTAGAATTTTAGAATTTTAGAATTTTAGAATTTTAGAATTTTAGAATTTTAGAATTTTAGAATTTTAGAATTTTAGAATTTTAGAATTTTAGAATTTTAGAATTTTAGAATTTTAGAATTTTAGAATTTTAGAATTTTAGAATTTTAGAATTTTAGAATTTTAGAATTTTAGAATTTTAGAATTTTAGAATTTTAGAATTTTAGAATTTTAGAATTTTAGAATTTTAGAATTTTAGAATTTTAGAATTTTAGAATTTTAGAATTTTAGAATTTTAGAATTTTAGAATTTTAGAATTTTAGAATTTTAGAATTTTAGAATTTTAGAATTTTAGAATTTTAGAATTTTAGAATTTTAGAATTTTAGAATTTTAGAATTTTAGAATTTTAGAATTTTAGAATTTTAGAATTTTAGAATTTTAGAATTTTAGAATTTTAGAATTTTAGAATTTTAGAATTTTAGAATTTTAGAATTTTAGAATTTTAGAATTTTAGAATTTTAGAATTTTAGAATTTTAGAATTTTAGAATTTTAGAATTTTAGAATTTTAGAATTTTAGAATTTTAGAATTTTAGAATTTTAGAATTTTAGAATTTTAGAATTTTAGAATTTTAGAATTTTAGAATTTTAGAATTTTAGAATTTTAGAATTTTAGAATTTTAGAATTTTAGAATTTTAGAATTTTAGAATTTTAGAATTTTAGAATTTTAGAATTTTAGAATTTTAGAATTTTAGAATTTTAGAATTTTAGAATTTTAGAATTTAGAATTTTAGAATTTTAGAATTTTAGAATTTTAGAATTTTAGAATTTTAGAATTTTAGAATTTTAGAATTTTAGAATTTTAGAATTTTAGAATTTTAGAATTTTAGAATTTTAGAATTTTAGAATTTTAGAATTTTAGAATTTTAGAATTTTAGAATTTTAGAATTTTAGAATTTTAGAATTTTAGAATTTTAGAATTTTAGAATTTTAGAATTTTAGAATTTTAGAATTTTAGAATTTTAGAATTTTAGAATTTTAAAATTTTAGAATTTTAGAATTTTAGAATTTTAGAATTTTAGAATTTTAGAATTTTAGAATTTTAGAATTTTAGAATTTTAGAATTTTAGAATTTTAGAATTTTAGAATTTTAGAATTTTAGAATTTTAGAATTTTAGAATTTTAGAATTTTAGAATTTTAGAATTTTAGAATTTTAGAATTTTAGAATTTTAGAATTTTAGAATTTTAGAATTTTAGAATTTTAGAATTTTAGAATTTTAAGAATTTAGGTTTTTGAATTTATAAGCTTAAGAATACTAAAATTATTTTAGATTTGAGATTTTTTTTCTATATTGTTTTGAATTTGATATTTTTTAGTTTTTAAATTTTGACTTTTTAATATTTTTTTTTCTTCAAATTTTTGATTACCAAAATTTTTTGTATTTTGAATTTCAGATTGCCAAAATTTTGAATTTCAAAATTTCAGATGTTTTAATCACGATTTTAGAAATTTCGAAAACAAATTAATATGTATTTTGATTTTTTTTTTTTTTTGTTAGAATAAAAACGATTACAGCAATTTTTTTTCGAATTTTTGAATTTCAGATGCTTTGAATTTTGAATAATCTGTTCTTTTTATTTTCGCCAAGAATGTTTAAATTTAGCAAAAAAAAATATTTCTACCGATTAAATTCCATTCCAAAATTCGAAAGTGGAGGCCAGCTTCTGTTACGTCCAATCAAGCTCATATTTGGCGCCCACTAGAACAAGCCCCAATAATAGTTTTTGGTACACATTCTAATGTCGATATCTTCCGGAAAAGTTTGTAATATTTGATTTACAAAATTAAAAATTTTATAAATCCAGTATAAAATTTAAAATAAATATTTAACCTTATTTTACTCAAAACTCAAAAGAAATTAAATATTCAGAGCAGGAGATGTTAAGAAATGACAAGAAACATATAAAAAATAATTTCTACACAATCTTCATCTTCATTTTTCGACGTTTCGTACTAAGAAAATACAAACAAACATTTTCAGAAGAAAATTCAATTAATAAAAATTATGAAATTCTTGCACTCAAAGGAAAAACAAATTATCGTATTTAATTCCTGATAATATTTTTCTTAATAACTTGAAAGTAATTCTATTTCTCTCAATTAATTTATTTATCAAAATTGCCATCCGCGCGAATTCCGCGCCTGAGCAAAATTAGCCAGCAAATCCGCGCCAGATCCGCGCTATCCTCGCGAAACGCGCCATCCGCGCGATCCGCGCCGTCCGTAACAACCCTGCAAAATTCAAAAATCGAAAATTAAAAAGCCATTTTCAAATTCTTCATTCAAGAAAGTTTCATTCAAAATCAATAAGTTGTCAAAATCAGAAACTCGAAAAATCTGAAACTCACCAAAGCAAATTTAATTCACCATAAAAGTAAAAATTGCATTCAAATCCACCACGGCAATTTCAAAGTTTCATTCAAAATCCTGAAATCGATACTAAGTCGATAAGTTTTAGCAAAAAAAAACTCACCACACCAATTTTGAAGATAACTCAGACATGTATTCAAAAACCGAAAATTAAAAAGCCAGTTTTAAATTCTTTATTCAAGAACGTTTAATTCAAAATCGACAACTTGTCAAAATCAGAAACTCACCAAAGCAATTATGAGTTCACCAAAAAAGTAAAAATTTCATTCAAAATCCAGCTGTGAAAATTTCAACAGTATTAAACTATTCATGGAAATTTTCAATTCACCACAGACCAAATTTCATTCAAAAAACAAAAATCTAAAATTGTAAGATCAATTTCCTCACCACAAAAAAAAATAAAATTAAACTCGGTCATCTCAACGAAAAAAATAAATATTGAACAATTAAACAAGTAATTCAGAATTCACCACTCAAGAACATTGAATTCCAAACCAACAATTTGTCTCATTCAGACCATTGAATAATCAGAAAAACACTTAAAAAACGAATTCACCACAAAAGTAATTTCAGCTTGTTAACGGTTAATTTTAAAAATCCTAAACTCACCTTGACAATTAGGTATTACAGACTAAGTCTCATTCAAATCGATATTAATTTGAGCAATCGCAAACTCACCATACAAAATTCAAGATTACAAAACTCAACGGTCACTTTTTATTTTACCACTCAGAAAAATGTAATTCAAAATCAACTCGTTCGTCATAATAAGAATTCTGAAGATTCAGAATCTCACCAAAGAAATTTTAAATTCCCAGATAAACAGTATTTTTTTTTAAATCGTAAACTGTTGGCAATGTTGTATTTACCACACACATAATCAAATTCACCAAAGCAATTTTAAGGTTGATTCAGAAAAAAATCTCCTATCAAATTCAATACTGGATAGTCAAAGTAATTTTTGAACTAACCACTAAAGATAAATTTCATTCAATTTCAGTCGGAAATTTGTTTAATCAGTAACTCACCACAGAAATTTTGAATTCACCACAACAGTAAATTTTCATTCAAAAACTAATTTTCTAGTGTCTATCGGTTAATTTCAATAATTCTAAAAGTAACATACCAATTTTGTATTCACCACAGAATGAAATTTCATTGAAAATTTAAAATTTGACAATGTAACGGTAAATTTGAATAACTGCACACTCGACACAACAAAAACGTCAAAAAATGAAGCCGACTCAGACATGAATCTTTGAAGAAATTTAATTTTCCAGCAATTTACGGTCAACTCAAATTCACCACTGAAAAACATACCATTAAAAATACGCAATTTGTCATAATTACAAGTTTTAAAAATAAAAACTCACCACAGCCATTTTGACATCAACCGAACATTTAAAATTTCAAAATCGATTATTGAATTTTAAATTTGCATAAACGTTAACTTCCCATTGCAAATTTGATTTCACCACATACATAAATTTTACCCTAAATTCAATAATCAAAAGCAAAGAAACTCACCACAGCAATTTTAATTTAGTGACAAAAGTAAATTTAATTAAATATCAATCTTTTGACAATTTAATTGAAAAAAAATCAAAAATCTGGATTTCACCACGTCAATTTTAAATTTACCACAGACTTGATCGCATTTAGAATCGAAATTTTTTCAATCTAACGATGAATTATAAAATGTCTAACCCACCACAAACATTTTTAAGTCGATTCAGACATAAATCTTAAGCAAAATTTAACATTTTACAGATAAAAGATTCGTTGATTCACCACTCCACTTAAAATCGTAAATATGTTATAATTAGATATTGCAACGATCAGAAACTCACCACAGCCATATGAATTCTCTAAAGAATTAAATTAAAATTCAAAAATCGATAATTTAACGATAAATTTAAGTAATTGTTTACTTACCAAAACTATTTCGAATTCATCACAGATATAAATTTCACAAAAACTTTATCAATCGACAAAAAAATTGCTCAATTTGAGTAATAGGAAACTATTCAATCAAAAACAGCAATCGAAATTCAAAATCAGAAATCTACATTTTCAAGAGCCGCCGGCTAAAAAACTTTTTAATGAAGATTTAAAAAATAAGATGAATTTGAATAATTGAATACTTATTACGGCAATTATTTCTGATTTTGCCACACAAGAAGATTTTTGTCAAAAGTCCAACAATCAAAAATAAAATGATCTATTCGAAATGAACTTTATAGGTAAATGTCATTTCAAACAGAGTATTGACAAAGCAATGAAAATAATTAAGTACGCAAACTCAGCACAATATTTCCGTATTCACCAAGAATCATCCAAAATTGAACAGTCGACATTCAGTAATTTGAACAAATGGACATTTAAAAAATGGCAATTGGGTAATTCTCCGCCAACTCACACAGCAGTTGCCCCGACCCCTCTTCGATTTGCGTGAAACTTTGTCGAAAAAAAAAAAAGATGTTTTTCAATAATTTGCAGCCTGAAACGGTGATGAGATAGAAATTTGGTGTCAAAGGGACTTTTATGTAAAATTAGACGCCCGATTTGATGGCGTACTCAGAATTCCGAAAAAACGTATTTTTCATCGAAAAAAACACTTAAAAAGTTTTAAAAATTCTCCCATTTTCCGTTACTCGACTGTAAAAAATTTTGGAACGTGTCATTTTATGGGAAATTTAATGTACTTTTCGAATCTACATTGACCCAGAAGGGTCATTTTTCATTTAGACCAACATTTTTCATTTTAAAATTTCGTGTTATTTCTAACTTTGCAGGGTTATTTTTTAGAGTGTAACAATGTTCTACAAAGTTGTAGAACAGACAATTACAAAAATTTTGATATATAGACATAAGGGGTTTGCTTATCAACATCACGAGTTATCGCGATTTTACGAAAAAAAAAAAATTACAGTCTAGTAACGGAAAATGGGAGAATTTTTAAAACTTTTTTAGTGTTTTTTTTCGATGAAAATTACGTTTTTTCGGAATTCTGAGTACGCCATCAAATCGGGCGTATAATTTTACATAAAAGTCCTTTTGACACAAAATTTCTATCTCATCACCGTATAAGGCTGCAAATTATTGAAAAACACCTCTTTTTTCGCATGTTCAAAAATGGAAGGGGTCGTACCACCCCTCCGTCACGAGATATCAAAAAACGGACCTCGGATTCGTGATCAGGGACAAAAGTCACCCCTTAGGACAAAGTTTCACGCAAATCGATTTTACCGATTTCGTGTGAGTTGGTAGAGAATTACCCAATTGAGAATGCACCTCTGACGCAAATCTCATCCCAAATTGAAGTCAGAAATTCATCATTAATATTTAAAATACATCATAGACGTAAGTCTCAATCAAAGATCAATAGTTCGAGGGTTAATTTAAATAGACGGAAACTCATCCCGAAAATGTTTACCTCATCGCAGATCTAAATCTTAAATTGCTTAAATTGTTGAATTTAACCACAACACAATTAAATTCAACACCGAGAACTCACCACGAATATTTTAAATTCACCCCAGCTCATTTACACGCGTTTGACAGTTGTTGCCAACTGCAGTGCGCGCTTCAACAACTAGAAGGCTCTGGTAAGAAATATTAAATTGTTATTTCTTTACAAAAAAAAATCAACAGTTTTCGTCCATTTGTCTGTGGCCACAGCCATTTGAAGTTGCTCCTCGCTCCAGACAAAAGTGCCACTTACGACATTTAGCGAAAACGCGCCAATAGGACTTTTTCTTTTTCTCCCCACTCCTTCCTCGCTGGGAAGCTCCTTTGGGAAATGTCCCTTTTTTTAAGGCGGAGAGCAGCAGCTTGTTGCCCTCCGTGTACGAGCGAACGTGAGTGTTAATGAAACTAGAGCAAAGCAATTTTCCGAGTGGCTGAATTTAGGGGACTGTTGGGAATTTGAAAGGGGGGGAGCATTGAAAGACATATTTTGTACCGGTTTAAAGGTATTTGTTTTCGGTGGGGACCCTAGTAACAGCTGGGCAGTTATTTATTGGGGGGTTTAATTTTGAATGTGTTTGTTACATTGACTATAAATTTAATGTAATGGAATCAAAAAGTAGTGAACAAGAAAAAAACATTACTCAGAATGAATAAATAAGCTCCTAACGATTGCATCGTTATAAAAATCATAAAAAAAAGTCCCACAAAAAAACCACACAAGCTTATAAAAACCTCACAAAGACCCACAAAAGCTCACAAAGACCCACAAAATCTCACAAAATCTCGCAAAGACTCACAAAGACTCACAAAAGCTCACAAAAACTCACAAAAGCTCACAAAGACCCACACAAGCTCACAAAGACTCACAAAATCTCACAAAAGCTCACAAAAACTCACAAAAACCCACAAAAGCTCACAAAAACTCACAAAAGCTCACAAAGACTCACAAAAGCTCACAAAAACTCACAAAAGCTCACAAAAACCCACACAAGCTCACAAAGACTCACAAAAGCTCACAAAAGCTCACAAAATTCACAAAAACCCACAAAAGCTCACAAAAACTCACAAAAGCTCACAAAGACTCACAAAAGCTCACAAAAACTCACAAAAGCTCACAAAAACCCACACAAGCTCACAAAGACTCACAAAAGCTCACAAAAGCTCACAAAAACTCACAAAAACCCACAAAAGCTCACAAAAACTCACAAAAGCTCACAAAGACTCACAAAAGCTCACAAAAACTCACAAAAGCTCACAAAAACCCACACAAGCTCACACAGACCCACAAAAGCACACAAAGACCCACAAAAACTCACACAAAAGCTCACAAAAGCACACAAAGACCCACACAAGCTTTATTTTAATAAGTTTAATTTTCCGAGCTGGCAAATTTCCTTCAGGACCGACTTTTGATACATTCCCAAGAAATTCCTTCGCCATGACAACAACCGCTCAAAGCCATCGTTCTTCCTCGCAGAAAAATAGATACAAAACGTTTCACAAAAACAAACGAAGATTCATGGAGACCCCCCCCCCCCCCATCTCCCCCTCCCCCTTCCTCCCTTAACGAATCCTTTAAAGTTAAATCGCTTTTGTCTTCCCTCGTGAAATTCCCACCCATTGAGAAAATAACCGCCGCAAGAAGAAACAACACACTTTCGACAAAACCATTGTTTTTCCCGCGAATTTCACCAAACCACTCCCGCAGAGCGCGACTAGAAATTTGCGGGGAAGCGCGAAAATGGGCGAAAGTTGAAAGCTCCCAGTCCCAGCCAAAAGACATTCTCAAATATGGTCCTTACTGTGAAAAACCTCAAACAAAAATTTTGCGCGAAGGAAGTTGGAATTTTTTTGCCAGGGAGAGAGATTTTTAGGAGCAAAAACCCTTCCAAGTGTGGAAAATGGGCTGCCAAATGGGTAAAAGTGGGGTGCAAAATAGTGGCCAAGTTTTGCGAAGCGATTTTTTGCGGTGCTGCTCAGTTGGGAAGAGTGGTTCTGTCTGGCAGTGACTTGCCCTTACTTTTTTTTTCTTGGTGGCTGAGAATGTGGTTGAGGTCTGTGTGTGAGAGACAAAAATGACAGCACGTTTTGTGCAAGTTGAAAAGTTCACACTTAGAAAGTTAAGTTTGTTCAGTTTGTTGAACTTCTTAAATTGAATTTGTTCATTTTCATTTCAACAAAAAAAAGTTCAGCTTATTCCCTCATCAGATTTCCTCAAATTTCCACGCGAATGGTGGAATCGGAAATTTCCTAATTTATTCATGATTATCCCCAAACAAGTGCGCCTTGAGTGCGTCTGTCAATATCGTTTTCGCCCTTCTACAAGACGACATCCAATCATATCGGTGACAGATTTTAATGATGTCATTAAGCTTTGACGGACAACGTCTTTTTTTGGATTATTTACTAAGGCACACGAAAAAAACTCTCAAAAACCAATTATTTAAAAGACTTTTGAAAAAAAATCAGATATTCTGGCAACACTGTCTGAAGCTGTGAGCACTTCATTTATAATTTTGAATTTAGGACAGAAACATATTTTTTGAAATTAAATTCACTCAAAAACTTCACGACACGTTCAGAAACATGAACGTTGACGATCTGGCACCCCTGCCAAGAAGTATTGTCACTTGTAAGGGATTTAAAAAAAATAGCAAAATGGTGCAGAAAAGCATTTCGAATACAGTAAGCTATAGTCACTGAATAGGCACTTTTTAAAGGAATTTTCTAAAAATTATTTTGAAAATGAAAACTGGCAACCCTGCCTAAAGTAATGAGCCCGTATTTAAATATTGTGTATTAATTTTCGATGAAAAAAATTAGCAAATTTCTGTGAACTACTTCAATTATCCGCCAACTACATAACTTAAACATAACTAGAAGACGAATTATAAGAATTAAAACTCTGGCAACCCTGACAAAACATATTTTCACATACAAGGTTTTCATAAATCACATCCTTTTAAGATTATGTAAAATGTGAATAAGTTGAATTTCAGAGAAATTACGCCATTAAATGCGTATTTTAAAATTCCTATCCAAATCATACAATTCGATGATATGGCAACCCTGCCAAAAGTTATAAATAAACAATTGATATTTATACGATATAATTGAATATGTTTCCATTAGGACACATATAATTTGGATAAAAATGTGCCAGAAACCTCTAACTATACAACATTTCAAAGGTCTGACGAAATAAACAAAAAATCTGGCAACCTTGCCTGAAGTTGAGAGTAGATATTTGGGTTTTAAATGTATAACTTTTGAAGATTTAAAAATATAATTTTCAAGTGGAAATTTCTTGAAAAATCTTCTCACTTATCTGTTTAATAAAAAAAAAATCTCTAAAATCTGACTACCCTGACATGACATACAGTGCAGACTAGATTATGCGGAGGCCTTAGAAAAATTACGCTTCGAACAATCGAAACACGAAAAATATTATTTTTACTTTTTTTACTAACGAGCTTAAACTTAAACGTTTTAGAATTTTTAAATCCAAGATGACGGTCAAAATGGCGGTGAAGAAATTTTGAAAAAAAAAATTTTTTTGGGTTTAAAGGCATTCCACCCGTCAAATTTGACTGCAATAGGGTTGCAGAAATGTTGTTTGATGTTAAAAGTAAGAAAAAAATACGAAAAAAGTGCTTCATAAAATTAAATGATCTGACAACCTAAACCTGCCTAAAGTTATTATAATTTCATATTTGAGACTTTTGAAGGCCAGTAATTCTTAACTTTGAAATAAATTACTTCGAAAAAACAAAACTAAACATTTTTTAAAATTATCATAAGGTAAAATAATTGGCAACCTTGCCATAAAATATCGTCACTTATAATCAATTTAAAAAAAAACATGAAATTGTAGACTTAATAAAAAATAACTTCCAGGGTACTGTACTGTGAATCTATCAAAAGATATTTGAAAGTGAAATCAAGTGAATCGAAAAATTTAACTATCTGACAACACTGCCTAACGTTGGGAGCACTTAATGTAATTTTATATTGGTTTGACTTTTGAAGTCCAGATAAAAAATTATCTGGAAAACAAAAAATTAAGCGAATGAAAATAACTTATGGTACATTTTTAACATCATTTAAATTAGTTCTCACTAAGAAAATGATAAAATTTGGCAACTCTGTTCTAAGATATCGTCACATCCATGGGATTCATAAAACATCGGTTTTAACGATGTTGTAAATTTTGTAGATACCCTGTGGATTACCCTGAGTTTAACTTAAAAAATCATTTCAATGATCAATAAGAAGAATTAAAAAAATAAATCTGGCAACTCTGACTAATGTATTATTAATATAATATAATATAATTCATATAATTAAAAAAAAAATAATTTCGATGTTAACTAGTGCCTAACCCCCCTGCCGAGCTCCTGTGGTCTAATGGTTACAGGTTTCGCTTTACGAGCGGAAGATCGTGGTTTCAAACCCACATGGCTTGGCACATCCTTTCCCCTGTACTCTTCACATGTATAAGGACCAACTGTTCTCTGTATAATTGCCCTACAGAGCTCCACGGCCCGATCGCAAAAAGTGCTTTGAAGGGACGAGTTTTCCAGAAACCAGAACTTAAGGGCTAGCTGGGTATAAGTAAACGTAAAATGTGCACTTCGGTTCTAGCGATACATTTGGACAGTACAGAGTGGAAAAGGCAGAGCCAAAGAGGATTGAAAAAACATTCAAACCTCTTCGGCGGCGAAGTTACGGCAGTGGATCGCTCGACACACTCGCTCAACAATAGCGTGTGTGCGTGTCCCATCTGCCTAATAACAGAAGAAGCCTTTGTGATTCTATAAATAGAATTGCAAGTCCGCAATAGATCTAATTCCTGGTCGCAGTGGATAGTGGCATCAAACAAAAAAAAAAAAAAACCCCTCTAAATTGACGTAATTTCAATGTTCTATGATATGGTTAAAAAAAAATCTAAGATACGATTTGAAGATCTGGCAACCCTTTTAAGAAATATCATCACTTGCAAGTGATAAATCAATGTTTATTTTCCGAGATGTCATGATATGGTAATTACTGTATTGAACATCATTGATTTATTTTTAAGAGCTATATTTAATGTCCAATGTCCAATGTCCAATGTCCAATGTCCAATGTCCAATGTCCAATGTCCAATGTCCAATGTCCAATGTCCAATGTCCAATGTCCAATGTCCAATGTCCAATGTCCAATGTCCAATGTCCAATGTCCAATGTCCAACGTCCAATGTCCAATGTCCAATGTCCAATGTCCAATGTCCAATGTCCAATGTCCAATGTCCAATGTCCAATGTCCAATGTCCAATGTCCAATGTCCAATGTCCAATGTCCAATGTCCAATGTCCAATGTCCAATGTCCAATGTCCAATGTCCAATGTCCAATGTCCAATGTCCAATGTCCAATGTCCAATGTCCAATGTCCAATGTCCAATGTCCAATGTTCAATGTCCAATGTCCAATGTCCAATGTCCAATGTCCAATGTCCAATGTCCAATGTCCAATGTCCAAAGTCCAATGTCCAATGTCCAATGTCCAGTGACCAATCGCCAATCATGATTCGAAAAAAAAATGAATTTTGGAATCAACGATTTTTTTTTAATCCGAAAATTTTAACAATAAGCAAGTCTCACTACTCAAAAGGATCTCATCTCACTTTTTTTTGCGCTCCTTTATTATTAATCCACCCTCTTTTTGCAATGAATAAGGCAAGGGATCCGCCACCGCCAAAATCATTACCGTCATAATTGCAATTTACTCACTCGGCAACGCGATGGCGGCGAAAAAAAAAGGATCCCGCAAAACTGCTAGAATTTTTTCCTCGCAAGTGGGTGAAAGTATCCCCGGCGCTTGTTAGTTCAGAGGTGGGCGCTGAATTTTTAATCCCGCCTGTAGATTGGAACTAATCCGATTTTCGACACTCCTCTGCTCGTTTTTTTTTTTTTTTTTTTTGCATTCTGTCAGAAGATTACATCATCATCGCGATGCGCGGCCGACCATATTTTTAAGGGTTGGGAACGTTTTAATTGAGGAGGTTTATTTTTTCTTTCGGGGTGAAAGGGTAGCCGAAACTTAATTGAGGTGTGAATTTTTGAAAGGGATTCGAGTGAAAATAAGAACCGAAATTTAAAATAATTTAAATTGAACTTAAAGTGAAAAACAAACAAATGACACATCAATTTGCAGGAGCAATCCAAAGTAATATCAACAATCAATGTTTTATTCAAACCGTACCATTGAATGGTAATGAAGGACGACGCCCTTCCATCAAAATATTTACTCGGAAAGCGCTTTCAATGGGCAATCACACGAGATGAAATAAAGCCAGGAATCTGAAGCCCCGATGAATATGCAGCACTCAACACTCAATCAGCTGAAAGAGCTCACACAACACGTCGTCAATGAATGAGCAATTGAAATCAAATAGACATCGGAGGAAATAAAAATCGTAAAAATAGCAACATTATCATGTGAATGCAAAAATGAGAAAGAAGGAGAAAAAAAATTTACACCTCCAGCACATGCCAGCATTCAACATTAAAGCCGATTTCGAAATAAAAAAAAACACTCCCCTTTCTATTCATAACTCGCACCAAACAAAGCAACAACCCACCCAACGCAGCAGGAAAGTGTTGAGCTGGAAGCTCACTTATGACCTCCTCTGCTGGAAAACATTGGAATAAACAAAAACCTAGCTCAGGAAAATTAATGCTCGGTCGTTGTTCCGTTATCTTTCTTGGCAGTTGAAACTCAAGTCGTGAAATTTGTTCATGAATTTCATGAATTTGATTGGTCTCTGTTCATTGTTCATTGTTCATTGTTCATTGTTCATTGTTCATTGTTCATTGTTCATTGTTCATTGTTCATTGTTTATTGTTCATTGTTCATTGTTCATTGTTCATTGTTCATTGTTCATTGTTCATTGTTCATTGTTCATTGTTCATTGTTCATTGTTCATTGTTCATTGTTCATTGTTCATTGTTCATTGTTCATTGTTCATTGTTCATTGTTCATTGTTCATTGGTCATTGTTCATTGTTCATTGTTCATTGTTCATTGTTCATTGTTCATTGTTCATTGTTCATTGTTCATTGTTCATTGTTCATTGTTCATTGTTCATTGTTCATTGTTCATTGTTCATTGTTCATTGTTCATTGTTCATTGTTCATTGTTCATTGTTCATTGTTCATTGTTCATTGTTCATTGTTCATTGTTCATTGTTCATGGTTCATCATTCTAAAAAATATATTTCTTTCTCAAATAGACTTCTCCATCACTGCTAGGCGAATCCAACTCCCTTTTTTCACCACTTCCCCAAAAAAAAAGAATCCCTCCAGCACACAATGGTTCATTTTGCCTGGAATTCCCACGCCGAGATTGCACGCCCCCGCATGGAAACGGGTATGTATATATTTATGTGTCAGCCGACGGTTTCTGGCAGTTGTGCAGAAAATAAACAAAAATTTCGAGAGGGGCAAAATCTGATCCTCTAAACACACCGCCATTGCATAACGCGCACCACATGAAGGAACAACCCCACGTTGGGTTTCGCTATATTTGCCTGCACTTCAAAACCTGCTATCATGGGACCAAATTTAAGAGGGTGTGTGTCTGTCGAAATGTTGTTTGTTTTTGTTCTCTTTGACAGTTGGAAGGGGAAAAAAAGTCGACATCGGTCATTAAAAAAGTGGGCAAAGCGAAACAGATTTGACTATTAAACCATTGGTGAACGAACATTGGTCATTGGTCATTGGTCATTGGACATTGGACATTGGACATTGGACATTGGACATTGGACATTGGACATTGGACATTGGACATTGGACATTGGACATTGGACATTGGTCATTGGACATTGGACATCGGTCCAATTTCTCGTCCCCCAAAAGCCTCGTCCACTTCGCTGTGAACCCGTCGTGATCCCCAAAACATCAGTTCGTGAAATTGGTACCCCCACGCGCGAAATTGCTGCAACCGGTCGTCGAGCAGCTTCGTTGTTCAGTGGCAGAATGATAGTTGAATGACACCACGTTCTGGCGCTGCCACCACCAGCGGGAAACGGTTCCCGTTGCACCCGGGATTCGTTTGTCTTTCACGAGAGGGTCTTCATTTTTTTTTTGTTTTTTCACTCGCAAAATGGACCAATAAACCGTTTTGTACGTGTGCGTTCTTTGAGTGCGCTCTGTCGCTGGCACTGTGGGAGGTTAGGGTGGTCAAATTCTGTTGTGCATAACATTCATCTACCCTACTTTACCCTGTTATTTTTGAGTTTTCTATTGACATTTTTTTTTTTTTTGGTTATGATACGTTTTTCAACATCCTCGGTTATTTTCAACATTTTTTTTTTTTTATTTTTTTATATGTTTTGTTATTTATTTTGTTTTGTGTTTTTGGTATTTTTTTGGATTATTATTTTGGGAGATTTTCAGTTTTTTGGTAATTTTGGTATTTTTTATATTTTTGGTATTTTTTGGGTAATTGGTATTTTCAGTTTTTTTTACTTTTTGGTGTTTTGGTTTTGTATTTGTAACAATTTGTATCAATTGAAGATTATAAGATATTTAAGGTATCTTAAAGTATTTTAAAGTATTTTAAAGTATTTTAAAGTATTTTAAAGTATTTTAAAGTATTTTAAAGTATTGTAAAGTATTTTAAAGTATTTTAAAGTATTTTAAAGTATTTTAAAGTAGTTTAAAGTATTTTAAAGTATTTTAAAGTATTTTAAAGTATTTTAAAGTATTTTAAAGTATTTTAAAGTATTTTAAAGTATTTTAAAGTATTTTAAAGTATTTTAAAGTATATTAAAGTCTTTTAAATTATTTTAAATTTTTATTTGAAAGTATTTTCAAGTATTTTCAAGTATTTTCAAGTTTTTATAGGTTTTTGAAGTATATATAAGTAAATATAAGTATGTTTAAATATTTTTAAGTCTTTTAATAATTTTTACGGTATTTTTCAGTATTGTAAAGTGTTTTTCAGTATTTTAAAGTATTTTTCGTATTTTTTAAATTTTTTAGTGTTTTTTAGCAATTTTAAGTATTTTTAAGTATGTTTAAGTATTTTTAAGTATTTTAAAGTATTTTAAAGTATTTTAAAGTATTTTTTGTATTTTAAAGTATTTTTAATTATTATAAAGCATTCTGAAGTATTTTTGAGTATTTTTCAGTATTTTTAGCGTGTAGTAGCGTGTATTTTAAGTATTTTTAAGTATTTTTAGTATTTTTAAGTATTTTTAAGTATTTTTAAGTATTTTTAAGTATTTTTAAGTATTTTTAAGTATTTTTAAATATTTTAAATTGTTTTAAAATATTTTTTGTATTTTTAGTATTTTTTTAATTTTCTAGTGTTTTTTAGCATTTTTTAGTATTTCAAGTATTTTTAAGTATTTTTAAGCATTATAAAGAATTTTTAAGTATTTTTAAGTATTTTTAAGTATTTTTAAGTATTTTTAAGTATTTTTAAGTATTTTTAAGTATTTTTAAGTATTTTTAAGTATTTTTAAGTATTTTTAAGTATTTTTAAGTATTTTTAAGTATTTTTAAGTATTTTTAAGTATTTTTAAGTATTTTTAAGTATTTTTAAGTATTTTTAAGTATTTTTAAGTATTTTTAAGTATTTTTAAATATTTTAAATTGTTTTAAAGTATTTTTTGTATTTTTAGTATTTTTTAAATTTTCTAGTGTTTTTTAGCATTTTTTAGTATTTCAAGTATTTTTAAGTATTTTTAAGCATTATAAAGAATTTTCAAGTATTTTAAAGTATATTAAATTATTTTAAAATATTTTAAATTATTTTAAAATATTTTAAGGTATTTTTAAGTATTTTTAAGTATGTTTTAGTATTTTTAAGTATTTTTAAGTATTTTCAAGTATTTTTAAGTATATTTAAGTATTTTTAAGTATTTTTAAGTATTTTTAATTATTTTTAAGTATTTAAGTTTTTCTAAGTATTTTTTAAATATTTTTAAATATTTTTCAGGTATATTAACGTGTTTAAAATAATATGTATGTTTATGTATCTTTAAGTATTTTGAATTATTTCAGACATTTTTGTTTTTCTTTTTTCAAAGAATAATGTGTTATTTTTAAATATTATTCAGTATTTTTTTAGTATTTTTAAATATTTTGTAGTAGTTTTAAGTATTTTTAAGTATTTTGAACAGTTTTAAATATTCTTATGTATATTTAAGAATTTTTAAGTTTTAAAAGTATTTTTAGGTATTCTCAGGTATTTTTAAGTATATTAAAGTATGTTTGAGTATTTTTATGTATTTTTGAATATTTTGAATTATTTCTAAGTAGTTTCTGTTCCATTTATGTTAATAAGAGTACTTTTGTGTTTAAAAAATATATTTGTGAGTTTTGGTATATTGAAAGCTATTGATTTTAATTTTTTTTTTTTTTTTTTGTGTTTAAGTGTTTCCCGGTATTAATTGGCATTTTCAGGTCTTTAGTATTTGTTTCTATTTTTGGTAGTTTTTTTAGGTATTTTAGGTATGGGTAATGTTTTATGTTTTCATTTGTTCCACGTTATTGTTTTTTTTTGTATTTCTTATCTTGTTGAAATTTAAAAAAAATCAGATTTTTCTATTTTCATGTTTAATTGATGATGCTGACATGCTGACTTTGTATTTTTTTTAGAAATTGATGAGAAAATTTCAGATTTTTTATTGTGCAAAGTATTTAGCAAATGTTTTGTAATATTTTTTACGAAGATTTTTTTAATTTTTAAATGATTTAAATGATAGTGATGAGACCAATGGTACCATTGCTTTACTGTCTCAACTTTTATTAATTAATTTAATATTTTCGTCATTCAGCCGTAAAACTTAAACTTTTTCAATATTTGTTTGCTGAATTTTTGATATCCAGCAGTTAAATCGTTTCTGGGATCTATCTTTTTCGGATTTTTGTTTAAAAAAATTGTCGTCTCATTATTTCAGTCTGCTAAAACTTCTGGTATTTCTATTCAACAGATTTAATTTTTTAAATTATTTTTCAATGCTTTTTATATTTTCCCGATTTAAAGAAAATGTTCATCAATCGTTCTATTTTGAAATATATTCTTAATATTGGTGCTTTTTTGGCTTTTAGATATTCCGTAAAATAACCGTTTCGAATTGTATTTCTTTTTTTTCCTGGTTAAGGATCTCAGTTTTTTGTTTTCAAAAATCAGCTTCATAAATTCAGATTAATCCATTTTTCTAGTGTAGTAAAAAATCAAAAAATAAATAAAAATGATAACATTGAAGTTTCTTTGAAATTCTGTATTTATCAATACATCTTTTAAAATTTAAAATTCATGTTTTATCTTCTGTCTTTTTCATCATTTTGCATCTTCTTTTGAAGCAAAATAATGAGAAAAGTTGTGTGGATTTAGCTTATTAGTTTCATAAGTGAATTAGACTGTTTAAAAAAAATCAATATTTTTCTTTGCTGCAGATTTTGAATTTTCTACATTTTTTAAGTTGTCGAAATTAAATTATTGCCCTCATTTTTTTTAAATTGTACTTGCTCCGCGATTCCTATTCTTATTTTAAAATTTTACATTTAACTGTCGAGTCCTTTTCCCTTAGTTCAACTCCTTCCCTCAACAAAAAAACAGCAAGACCAGTGCTCAATCGTCGCTGAGCACGCAAAATCTGCTTCCGAGCATATATTTATTTTTTAACTACCTTCATCAGCACGAAAAATGAGTTGATTCCGGGCGGGCAGGGAGGAGGCTGAAGCACTTCGTCTATAAAAATGTGTGAAACGCCGCGCCTTAATTTTCACCCCCAGCTCGACTCAAAAAAGGGTTCAACTGCAGCAGAAAAAAAATGGTCCTCATCCCGTTCAGGGGTCGCCGTCTCGGTGTTTATTAGAGAAGCGTGTGTTATCATGCAAATTAAATGATAAAAGTGGTGTTTGGCGCGGCCCGTAAAACATCCCCCAACCCAGACTCCGGGGTCGTCGGTCCCAGCAGGGGGGTGTCAAGTTTTGCATTTATATGAGTCACCACAGCGCCGAAACTCGAAACAACGAAACGCGGTTTGAAAAAAAGTGGAATTGTTGGAAAGTTTATTGGTGCAGCGCAGTTGTCGACTGTTTTTGTTTTGTTTCTTTGAAGAGTCCTCCCAGGTTTGTGGTGGCTTTGGTCTCAAGAGGGTTGGAGCTCAGTTGGACAGAAAAAAAGGGAGAGAAATTTTTTAGCACTTTTGGCATTCAGAAAGACGGGACAAATTTGAAGTTTCGAGGCATTAACGAACCATTTGAAAAAGTTTGCGCCAGAAGTGTGTGGTGTTGGTGTCGTACTTTGGTGAAAACTTGGTTAAGTGTAATGGCAACTTTATGCAGAATTTATTGAAATCATTTGCCATCTTTATAATGATATCGTCATTTTGAATATTCCCCTGAAATATTTTTTCTATTACAGTGTTGCCAGATCATCATTTTTTTTTAAATTCTCTTATAAACATAAAATTATTTAAATATAATTGAAACACTGTTAGAAAAAAAATCATAAATTGAAATCATCTAAGTATTTCTTTTGAGTTGCAATATATTATGACAGTGTTGCCAAATTAAATAAAAACTTTATGACTTATAAGAACTATAATTTAAATCTATGTTAAATGATGCACAGAATATTGCTTCCAACAGTCTGCCGTGAAAAGTTCAAAAATAAAAAAATAAATACAAAAAGTCCATCGAAAAAAAAAGCAGCACGTAGCTTTGAACAGTGCTGCCAAATTTAAATTTCATCATTTTTATTAATTTAATTTTAATTTAATATCAAAAGGGCTTTTTTTTGTCATTGGTTCACCCACACAAGTCTCCATACAGTTTTGGCAGCTATCCATACAAAAATCGTATGTAAATATTCGAAAATCTGTATCATTTGAAGGAATTTTCTGATCGATTTGCTGTCTTCGGCAAAGTTGTAGGTATTATTGAGGACTATCCCGAAACAAAATGGTATAAGAAACTTTTTTGCCGGATTTTTGAGTTATCTTATGTTTTACAAATAAAAAACCAATCTTCACAAAAACAAATTTTCTTTAATTTTAAATTTTTTTAATGTGAGTTTTTTTTTTGGAAAAAAAATATCTCAAAAATATTTTGTCTGCTACACGAATTTTCCATCGAAAGGTACCTTATAGAAATTTTGATTAAGTGCACCGTTTTCGAGATATGAACACTTAAACATTGGTTTTAACTCAAAATTTGCGGTTTTATATATTTTAAACATTGCCAATGAGTGACTTATTTCGAAAATATTTTGTTTTTAAAGTTCAGAAAATTTCCTAAAACAATCAGAAAAAAATGAGTTTATAGCCTAAACAAAATAATTTCTAATTTAAAGCTCAACTTTTAAAATGTTGGAGCAAAAAGTTTCATAAAATGTTTTCTACATTATTACACTTTTGTTACTACCGATATTTTGCAAATATCCATAAATTTTTGAAGGTTATTTTTTCCAAAACTTTGAAGTCTTTTCCGAACTGACTCCGCAAAATTTAAAATCAGAAAAAAAAATTCTAAGGGTACCCTATTTGATTTCAAATATCATGATAATTGTTGTACAATGTACTTCAAATAGTTTACATTTGCTCAGCATTTTTCAATATATAAATTTCAGCAATAATGTTCTTGCCCTCTAATTACTTGAAAAAATTTAAATTTTGAAATGGCGTTATGTTAATAATTTTATATTTCTAAATTTTAATTTTTTTTAATAATTTTCTCAGCTCTTCAAAAATATTTTTTTCAGAAGTGGGCAAACATGGGCAAAAATTTTAAACAAAATTAATAACTGCGACTATTTTGAAAAAAGTTACCTAAAAATGGCTACAACTTGACAACGGTGCACTTTATCAAAATTTCACTGAGGTACTTTTTGATTGCAAATTCGATTTTACATCGAAAAATGAAGTTGAAAATTTTTTCGACCAATATTTCGATTTTTTTTATCTTTATTGATTAAAAACTTCATAACTCGGTTAAAGATTTTTTGCCCATTCTGGAAATTTCTGAAATGTTGGCAGTTGATGTCCTCTAAAACATAACAGAAAATAAAAAAAAATAATAGAAATTGTGTTTTTTTACAAATCAAGTTTTAGTAACAAAAAGTGAAATTAAAAATCACCTTTTTTACCGAGTATCATTTTTTTCAGTGTAGTCCATATCCATACCTACAACTTTGCCCAAGACACCAAATCGATCAAAAAATTCCTTCAAAAGATACAGATTTTTGAATTTTCACATATCATTTTTGTATGGACAGCTGCCAAATTTGTATTGAAAATTATATGAACGAATTAATGATGCAAAATGGCTTCTTTGGGCATAATAAAAGGCACCTAAAAAGTTTCAGCCGAATCAAAAATTAATAATTTTAATAATTTTAATAATTTTAATAATTTTAATAATTTTAATAATTTTAATAATTTTAATAATTTTAATAATTTTAATAATTTAAATATATTTAATAATTTCAATAATTTTAATAATTTTAATAATTTTAATAATTTTAACAATTTTAATAATTTTAATAATTTTAATAATTTTAATAATTTTAATAATTTTAA
Source organism: Culex pipiens pallens (assembly GCF_016801865.2). Lineage (NCBI taxonomy): Eukaryota > Metazoa > Arthropoda > Insecta > Diptera > Culicidae > Culex > Culex pipiens. Next base: position 14,877,695 of record NC_068937.1, read on the forward strand.
TAATTTTAATAATTTTAATAATTTTAATAATTTTAATAATTTTAATAATTTTAATAATTTTAATAATTTTAATAATTTTAATAATTTTAATAATTTTAATAATTTTAATAATTTTAATAATTTTAATAATTTTAATAATTTTAATAATTTTAATAATTTTAATAATTTTAATAATTTTAATAATTTTAATAATTTTAATAATTTTAATAATTTTAATAATTTTAATAATTTTAATAATTTTAATAATTTTAATAATTTTAATAAATTTAATAATTTTAATAATTTTAATAATTTTAATAATTTAAATAATTTTAATAATTTTAATAATTTTAATAATTTTAATAATTTTAATAATTTTAATAATTTTAATAATTTTAATAATTTTAATAATTTTAATAATTTTAATAATTTTAATAATTTTAATAATTTTAATAATTTTAATAATTTTAATAATTTTAATAATTTTAATAATTTTAATAATTTTAATAATTTTAATAATTTTAACAATTTTAATAATTTTAATAGTTTTAATAATTTTAATAATTTTAATAATTTTAATGATTTTAATAATTTTAATAATTTTAATAATTTTAATAATTTTAATAATTTTAATAATTTTAATAATTTTAATAATTTTAATAATTTTAATAATTTTAATAATTTTAATAATTTTAATAATTTTAATAATTTTAATAATTTTAATAATTTTAATAATTTTAATAATTTTAATAATATTAATAATTTTAATAATTTTAATAATTTTAAAAATTTTAATAATTTTAATAATTTTAATAATTTTAATAATTTTAATAATTTTAATAATTTTAATAATTTTAATAATTTTAATAATTTTAATAATTTTAATAATTTTAATAATTTTAATAATTTTAATAATTTTAATAATTTTAATAATTTTAATAATTTTAATAATTTTTAATAATTTTAATATTTTTAATAATTTTAATAATTTTTTTTAATTTTAATAATTTTATAAAATGTAGTAATTTTCTAGATTCTAATTAATTTTAAGTACGTATTTATGATTATTTGACTGTGCCCTCCAGCAAAATTGCACGTCACTCAAGTGCTGTGCCTACCTTCGGGCGCAAGTATCAAATTACTTCCTTTTGTGCGTCCCAGACAAATTCACCGCCATCACAAGAATTGGTCCAAAAATAGTCCCATCTTAATGAGGCCCGAAACCGGACACCAGTGCAGGTTGGCGGTGACTATTTTTCGAAAACACTAATTAGTGAGGGGTGGGGGGGAGCCAAATTTCGATACTCGGTAGAGACGCATGTTGCAAAAAACAAAACAAGTCGCAACACTGCTGTCAAGCCCTGAATGTACCACTTACAGATTGTCATTAATCTTACAGGGAAGGAAGCGTTGCACCACGCAGCAGGTTTGACTTTTATGGCTTTCATGGTGCGGGAAATCGGTCAGCTTTTTAAATAAAATAAAAATAAAGCTGAATATGGACACGAAAAATCTAACATGTAATTTACATGTTCGAGATAAGAAGTAACTTTGAATTACGTGAACTTTCAATGAGGAATTTTAGAGCGTCATAGTAGTCAGGGATGGAAGTTTCATTGAAGTTGTAATTTACTAACATGTAAATTTGCATTTACTAACATGTAAATTTATATCCGCTAACATGTAAATTTGCATTTACTAACATGTAAATTTATATCCGCTAACATGTAAATTTGCATTTACTAACATGTAAATTTACATGTTAAACAAATAAGTATGTAAATCTACGTGTTTTTTTTATCAAAGGTTGCATTAATTTCGGAATTATTTAAACCTTTTTGTTAAATTATTACGAAAATACTCAAGAGAACATCAACTTTGACGTAATATTCATGCCATGTAAATTTTACATTGCCATCATAAGCCACTTTGGTACAAAAGACAAATAACAAAAGTGACCAAGACCCCCGAACAAAAAAAGAGCAGTGCGACCAATCCCATTTTGTCACACCAATTTGCCAGAAGCTAGAGCGCAGTCATCAGCGCACCCCCGGAGACGTGACAAACGACCGACGGCGAAGGTCGGTGGCGCCCCCTTGCCGTCCCTAATGAAGACAAAAGTGCACACCTTCTCAAGGACAAAAAAAAAGTGGCCATTTCATTTTTTTATTTTATTTTTTTTTTTTGCTTGCTCGAAGCAGAGCATCTTCTGGTGTCGCACACAGGTTGAAGCAATTTTCATTTAAATTGAATTTTTATTCCAAATGGGATCGCACCGACGACGGCGAAGGGAGCGCAGGTTGAACAGGTGAATGATGGGGAGATTGACAGCGATTTGACACGAAGGAAAGACGGTTGAAAGTTGGTGTAGGTGCTATTGAGTTAGCTTTTTTTATTTTGAATTAATGGGCGTTTAATATACAAATTTCGACGGAATCTATTCAAATCGCGCCACATTGACATACCATAAAATGTTTGTGATTAAACTACACAGTAAAATAGGAAAAAAAAGACCGAGAATTAATAATTCTAAGGCACGAAATTACCTCGTTTTTACGTAATATTACCTAAATGAATGTGTAAAAAATAAAATCAGATTTTGAAAGAAAATCAAAAATTTGTTCAGACACAAAATCTTTCATGAAAGATTTCGTAATTTTTAATCAGAACCTGATGAAAATTGCGTCTTTTTTATGTATTTTTTACAGAATAATCAAGATTATATAACATGGAAAAAAAACATCTCTTTCGATGTAATTTTAACAAAATTTATTCAGAAAAGTGCAAAATAAAATTTACTCATTTTTCGAGGAAATATTACAAATTTTTTTTGCAACAAAATCTGTCCACATTCCCGTGTTTTGAACTGTGTTTAATAAAAAAAAAGGCTAATTCATACGTGCTCATTTTCAAAATAAATGTCTGTGTACAAGTTAATTTTTTTTTGGAGGAGTTAATTCCTCGTAAATTTAATAGTTGTGAACCAGAGTAAGGCTCTCAATAATTATTAAATTTTTAAGTTTGTTTTCAAATACAACATAGAAAAATCCGAAATTAAAGATTTCTAGATTAAAAAAAAACATCAATTCATAGATTCAGAAATTGAAAAATAAATATAACCAAATATTTAGAAAAAAAAAACAATCAAATATTTGAAAAATTATTTTAAAATGCAAATTTGGGGTTCCAACCTAAAGTTAGGCTAAGAAAATGCACCAAATTCATCGGATTTTCGGCATAAAACATCGGCATTTTAGAATTTCGGATATTACCAATCTTAAAATTCGGAAATTTCCATATTCGTATTGTAAAATTATAAGAACTGAATATTTTAAGAATTTGATATTAATGAATTTAAGAATTTTGAAATTAAAAAAATGATTTTTTAATTTGAGTTCTAAAATTATTTTTCATCAGAATTTTCGAAATTTGTAATTTTACTATTTTTGAAATTTATACTTTTAGTTTTTTAAAGTTATGCAATTTTTTCAGTTTCTGAGATTAAATGATTTTGATTTCATTTTTTAACCGTTAATTTTTTAAATTAGGGACCATCCATAAACCACAACAGTTTAGGGGGGGGGGGGGGTATGGCGATTGTCCACGATCCATACAAAAAAGTTTTTTTTTGTATGAACAATTGTCCACGAGGGGGGGGGGGGGGTAACAGATTGCCAAAAAAGTGTCCACGTAGTTTATGGATGGTCCCTTAAGACGTTTTTGTATTTTTCAATTTTAAAATTTGTGTTTCAACTTTTTTTTTATTTTAGCATTTTAATTTTCAGAATATTTCAATCTTTTTAAATTGTTTTCCCCAAGAATCTGAAGCGCGCGTAAATATTCTATGCTCAGTTTAAAATAAAAAAAAATAAATCTTCAAAACTCAACAATTTGATTACAACCACTGCTTCTTGAAAAAATCCAAGGGTCTCGGGTTTGAATCAACGCAATAAAAAAAAATTAAATAAATATTTGAAAAGGTAAGGATGACATAATACACAAAAACGTAGAAAAAATTCTAGTTTTTAAAATGCGATATAAATACTTAGCAGATTTTTCAATTTATTTATTTTTTTCATTACTCTGTTAATTTTTAGAGGTGCAAATAAAATCCAAAGTCGAAAAAAAACCTTTTCTATTTTATATCTTAACCCCTTCTGTTAAGAAGTTTAAAAAAAATCCACAAAATAACAATTTCAGTAATAATTGATAAAAATTCCATATCATCACCATTTCAGGCTGCAAATTAATGAAAAACATGTATTTTTTCGAATGTTAAAAAATGGAATGGGTCGTACCACCCCTCCGTCACGAGATATCAAAATATGTTACACAGAAAAAAAAAGTTGAATTTTGGAATGTTGAAAATTTGGTAGGTTGAATATTACCTCTTTTTTAGAGTAATATTACATAAAAAATGTGTAAAAATGTAAACCTGATGAATATTCATCAAAAACTGATGAAAATTCATCATTTTCTGGGGTAAAATTCATCATTTTTTTAGCCACAAAATCTGTCACCATTTCCTGATGAATATTACCATAATTTTTTTTTTCTGTGTACTTTTAGTGAAGTTTCCATATTAAAGAAAAAGTACAACAAACAAATATCAATTACTAATTTGATCCATTTCTATCAATTAGCACTCCGAAACTAAACCCCAATAACCAATCAATTGTCACCCACCACCCCCCACAAAAGCCACCCACTTTCAATTGGTTCGAATCGCTGGAAAAGGCAATTTATCAGCGGTCGATTTTTGTTTATTTACCACTTTTTCCCCCCTCCGTTCAATAAATTTGCTCCCCACGGTCGTCGTCACGCCGTGCCTCGGAACTGTAAACCACCGGGGGACGGTGACCACGTCGAAGCTGCTCAATTAAAACCATATTTCATTGCGTTTCTCGCGTCTCCGCTGCGACCGCTGCGCCGCCAAGCGGCTGCACAAAAAACACTTCTATTTTGCGGGTCGATTTGACAGCTACGCTGCTCTTTTAGGGAGGGGGGCCAAACTTTCGTACACGTTAAATCGCCTTGGTCGTGGTAGGATGTCGCAATTAATGTCAGTTGAATCCAGAGTGTGATTCACTCAAATCTGACATTTGCTTTGTTTACTCTTTTTTGAGTAAGATCGGTTCAGACGAAAACGGAGTAATATCTGTTATTGTTGTCGTTGCTTCAGTTGTTTGCGAAACGTCAAAACTCCACATGCAACAAGACAGCACAATCACGACGAAATGTTGTTTTTGTGTTTGCCCGTTACATAACCTCAAAACAACCCCCCAGTGTGATGGTGTTGTTGTTGTTGTTTTTTGTGATGTTCCAGTTAATTACATTCTGTATTATGTGTTTTGCACCCGCCCAAAAGTCCCCTCCGCGGAAACCAATCAGCTGTCACTTTTGGTTTGACATCACAACCCACACGCACACACACACAAATACACACTGTTTGGTGGTTGGGAGGGTCGGCTGCTGGGAGGTAACTCAACGCTACTGGGCGCTTATGTTATTTTGGCGTCCGGTGTACCTGTGCCGATTTTGGCGGCGTGGTATAAGTGCGTATGTCGGCGTGTATGTGCTTTGGGGTGAGCGCTCGCAGGTTGTGAGGGGGGTGAGGGGGGCTTGTGTGGGGGCGGTGGGGTGGGGTGGTGAGGGTGATGTGGATTTGTTATTATTTTTTTATTTTTGTATTTTTGTGTTTTTGTATGTTTGTATTTTTGTATTTTTGTATTTTTGTATTTTTGTATTTTTGTATTTTTGTATTTTTGTATTTTTGTATTTTTGTATTTTTGTATTTTTGTATTTTTGTATTTTTGTATTTTTGTATTTTTGTATTTTTGTATTTTTGTATTTTTGTATTTTTGTATTTTTGTATTTTTGTATTTTTGTATTTTTGTATTTTTGTATTTTTGTATTTTTGTATTTTTGTATTTTTGTATTTTTGTATTTTTGTATTTTTGTATTTTTGTATTTTTGTATTTTTGTATTTTTGTATTTTTGTATTTTTGTATTTTTGTATTTTTGTATTTTTGTATTTTTGTATTTTTGTATTTTTGTATTTTTGTATTTTTGTATTTTTGTATTTTTGTATTTTTGTATTTTTGTATTTTTGTATTTTTGTATTTTTGTATTTTTGTATTTTTGTATTTTTGTATTTTTGTATTTTTGTATTTTTGTATTTTTGTATTTTTGTATTTTTGTATTTTTGTATTTTTGTATTTTTGTATTTTTGTATTTTTGTATTTTTGTATTTTTGTATTTTTGTATTTTTGTATTTTTGTATTTTTGTATTTTTGTATTTTTGTATTTTTGTATTTTTGTATTTTTGTATTTTTGTATTTTTGTATTTTTGTATTTTTGTATTTTTGTATTTTTGTATTTTTGTATTTTTGTATTTTTGTATTTTTGTATTTTTGTATTTTTGTATTTTTGTATTTTTGTATTTTTGTATTTTTGTATTTTTGTATTTTTGTATTTTTGTATTTTTGTATTTTTGTATTTTTGTATTTTTGTATTTTTGTATTTTTGTATTTTTGTATTTTTGTATTTTTGTATTTTTGTATTTTTGTATTTTTGTATTTTTGTATTTTTGTATTTTTGTATTTTTGTATTTTTGTATTTTTGTATTTTTGTATTTTTGTATTTTTGTATTTTTGTATTTTTGTATTTTTGTATTTTTGTATTTTTGTATTTTTGTATTTTTGTATTTTTGTATTTTTGTATTTTTGTATTTTTGTATTTTTGTATTTTTGTATTTTTGTATTTTTGTATTTTTGTATTTTTGTATTTTTGTATTTTTGTATTTTTGTATTTTTGTATTTTTGTATTTTTGTATTTTTGTATTTTTGTATTTTTGTATTTTTGTATTTTTGTATTTTTGTATTTTTGTATTTTTGTATTTTTGTATTTTTGTATTTTTGTATTTTTGTATTTTTGTATTTTTGTATTTTTGTATTTTGTATTTGTATTTTTGTATTTTTGTATTTTTGTATTTTTGTATTTTTGTATTTTTGTCATTTTTGTATTTTTGTCATTTTGTATTTTTGTCTTTTTGTACTTTATGTCATTTTATGTACTATTTTCATAATAATTACATTATACAATAAATACAAAAATACAAAAATACAAAAATACAAAAATACAAAAATAAAAAAATAAAAAAAATACAAAAAATACAAAAATACAAAAATACAAAAATACAAAAATACAAAAATACAAAAATACAAAAATACAAAAATACAAAAATACAAAAATACAAAAATACAAAAATACAAAAATACAAAAATACAAAAATACAAAAATACAAAAATACAAAAATACAAAAATACAAAAATACAAAAATACAAAAATACAAAAATACAAAAATACAAAAATACAAAAATACAAAAATACAAAAATACAAAAATACAAAAATACAAAAATACAAAAATACAAAAATACAAAAATACAAAAATACAAAAATACAAAAATACAAAAATACAAAAATACAAAAATACAAAAATACAAAAATACAAAAATACAAAAATACAAAAATACAAAAATACAAAAATACAAAAATACAAAAATACAAAAATACAAAAATACAAAAATACAAAAATACAAAAATACAAAAATACAAAAATACAAAAATACAAAAATACAAAAATACAAAAATACAAAAATACAAAAATACAAAAATACAAAAATACAAAAATACAAAAATACAAAAATACAAAAATACAAAAATACAAAAATACAAAAATACAAAAATACAAAAATACAAAAATACAAAAATACAAAAATACAAAAATATAAAAATATAAAATACTAAAATACTTACTATTGCCAGTTCACCCCTTAATTTGGGCAGCACCCTCCTCCAAACCCCTACACAAAAAGTGGGGGCGCGTAAGATTGAAGGTTGAATCCCTGCTTCCTGCCATTTTGACGTATGGCACACGCACACACCCATACACCGTCGACATCAAGACGCAGACGATTTATCTCTAGTGGTCCGTAAATGTTCATCAACAGAAGGTAGAGAGAGAGACAGTGGGTTGAGGGGTGGATCACGTGAGTCTTTCCCCTTCCCCCTTTCAAAGTAACTTTTCAAAAGGGCGTAACTTTGAAATGTAAATAAGTTAAATCAACTCTCTCTAGTAAATGTAAACAAAGAGTTTGAGAGAAAAAGAAAGTTTGTTTACATTCAACGTAGCGCCCTTTCAAAATGTTAACAGCGACATTAACCCTCTACTGCCCAAATTTTTTTTTCGAAAATATTTAATTTCCCCGTGTTCAGGAGGTCATTTTGAGCAACTTTTGTTCTACGAAAAACATTACTTCTCTTGTTTTATGTTTTTCTTGTTTTATTTTTAGTATTTTAATTTGCATTTATCTTGTTTAGTTTATGTTTGTTTTTGGTAGTATTTGGCCTATTCTACCATCTAATATAATTACATTTTGCCTATCTAATTTTTTCACGTTTTTACAGTCATTTTTTCAATTTTTTGCATGTTTTTCACATTTTCTGCTATAGAATGGCACCATCATCATTTAAATTGCGAAAAAATGCGTAGAGGCATAGTCTAGGACACTACAAAAATTACTGCATACTTCTTTTTACTGAAAGTATAGGAAATGTTAGTAAAAAACACAGCCAAAGTTGACCCCTAAAAAAATGACATTTTTAAAAACACTGGCTAAGTCACATAAAACAAATTAAAATCCCAACCCTGAAATTTTCTAAAATTTTAAGAGTTCTTCTTTCCAATGCTTTTTAAAGATCAAAAATCGGTTGGAAAATGGATTTTTGGCGATTTTTTAGATTGAAGCCCGTCTAGAGGCGGGGTTAGGTTGTAGAGGGTTAAACTTGCGTTATCTTTCGTTACGTTTTATTTGTGACTGTGTGTGTGCGTGTGAAGGAATTCGGGCAAAACGTTTTAGCTGCCATATTGTGTGCCGAAAAGTACGGAAATCACTGTCAGCAAATGCTTTCCCCCACACCTTAGCGCCTTTTTCCCAACCTGATACCTGCCGGTAAAAGTGAGCAGATTAGGTGAAAAATGACAGTACGCACCTCGTAAATCAGCGGCACGTGTGTAAAGTCGGGGTGTGTGTGTGTTAAAGTGATGATTTATTCTATTTTCCCGCTCGGAATTCGTGCTAAGCGATGTTTCATCATGTTTGAGAAAGCAATTTTTGAAGCTGAATTGATTTTTTTTATTTCTAAGGGTATTTTTCCTCAAAATAGTAAAAAAATCGAGATATGCCCTTTTCAAATATTAACATTTGCATTTTTTAAGTAATATTTCATATCCCTTTAGAGAAAATGTTTGACAATTTCAGAAAATATCTTTATCCCGAAATCCTACAAAAAGTGCTACGTCATTTGTGGATTGCACCTTACTCAATATCGCAGATATTAATATTTCGAATGGGCGTATCTCAATATGATGATCTTTTCGTGCAAAATTGTGAGATCTGATTCCACGCTTTTTTTATATGAGCAACTGCTCGGGGCTTAGAATTTTAGAAAAAATGACAACGTGATTTGTGAATGACCCCCAAAACTCCTGTCGATTGTTCCAGAGTTGTCAGATAATTAGTGTTATCTTTTATTTAAAATAATTTATATTTATCAAAAAATGGGCTTTCACATCATTATTTTTTTACAATGTAACCATTTCATGGTCACATTAAAAAAAAATGCCCCTCTATGAAAAAGTGACGCAAGCGCCAATTTGAAATGAAAGCTTGTCTGTGCTACCCAAGCGATGCTCTGTACGTCAAAAATGCCAAAACTTCTAGTTTAAAAATGTCGCTTACGTCACTCGGTTGATTTAACAAATAAGTGTCGATATGTTATGACAGTGTTGCCAGATCATCACGCTTTGTGGCCCATCGAAAAGATTTCTCACCTAGCTATCGAACAAATCGTTTGAAGAAGTCATTTTCTTTAAAAAAAATAATCTTTGAAAATATTAATAAATTTTAATTTAAGTGCTTACGTCACTCGAAATGGTTGCCAGAACATTTTTTCAGTAGCAATGTGAAATTTGTTTTTTTTTGTGAAATTTGTTTAAAAACGAAAAATTTCATTTTAGAAACGACTCTGGGCATCAATCTTACAACGAGTTATCACAACTTTTATTATGTTTATCAAAATTCACTTAAGTGCCTATAACTTAAGACAGGGCTGCCAGATTTAAAAAAAAAAAATTTTAAAAGAAAGTTTTTATATTATAATTGTTTATTAGAATTTTGAATTTTAAAGGAATCTTATCAAAAAGCGTTTTCATAAAAAAATTAAAATGTTCATTTCATTTAAAAAATACGACTTTTTAACAAAGAAAGTCAAAACAATCTAACAAACGTTAACACTGCTGTCGAAAACAAATCAAATATTCATTAAGAAGCCATTGAATCCTTCCAAAACAAGAAAGATCTCGGAAAAAATCCCAAAACTCATCCTTTAAAAAACAGGGTTCAGTCCAATTTTTAAATTAAAACTTTCCCGGACCTCTCGCTTTCTCTGTTTCTCTCTGTTTGAGGGAGCAAACACAACAAAAAAAACGAAAGAAGGAAAACTACTTTTGCCGATATTAATAATTTTTCCGCCTGAATAGAGCCGTAAGACGGACGGCGAATCACGAGATGAAAGCGCGTTCCGGTTTTGTGGGAAAAGGGCTGACTGGACCCTTTTTTTTGGGAAGGGGGAGCAACTTTTTGAAAGGGCATTCCATGAAAATTAAAAAAAATGTTTTCAGCTCGATTCAAATTTTAAATGGTTAAAATTTTTTGTTTCACAATTTACTGAAATAAAAAATTTAATTTTTTTTTTTAAAAGTCCCTTTTTAAGATGTTACTCTCCACTTGTTTCCGCCGAAAAAAAGGGTCCGGATCTGGAAAAATTCTGCTCCAAAAACGCATTTGCCAAAAAGTTTTACCCCCTCCTCTTAATTCAATTACTCATCTGGACTGGGTCATGTCTTCTTTCAGTTTTTTTTTTTTTTGCTGACCCAAGTCCGACGATCTTGACGTTGACTTTGTGTGTGTGTTCGTGTGAAAATATCTGTAATTTCAAGGGGGAAAATGTCCGGAAACGGATGATCCTTCTTGTTTTCGTTTCTTTTTTCTGCACATTTTGGAGATTTCCTCCAGGCCTCCGGCCTGGACGGTGACGATTGCGGGAACTAATAAAACATGGTCCAGTGTCATCGGATCGTAAATGAATGGGAAAGTTGGAAAGATACGAAGAAGAAGAAGAAAAAAAACTTGGCAGCTTTCGGTCGGTTTTCAGCACAATTTGACACCAATTGGGGCGGTGAAAGTTTTTGTTTTTTTTTGCGCGCGCGGTCTCTCTATCTCTCTTTCATTGAAGGTATGAGACTAAATTCTAAGCTAAACTTCGTCTACTGGTTCCTAAACCGGGTTTGGCTTGTTTGGCTTCAGACACCTTGCTTCAATGAGGGAAGAAAACGCCAATTTTAGTTTGGGCAAAAGTTTGGTCTGTACAGAAGTTGTTATCTTGTTTAGAGAGGATGTTCTCAGTTTATGGATTTTGGCAAAGTTTTTCTATTTAAAAATGTATTTAAAAAAATAGAACATAATGCACACAAAAAAATAACTGCTTTTAGTTTTAACAAGAAATAAAAAAATAAAGATTGAATTTGAAATCAAATTAAACAAACAAGTTCAATGGTGACAGATTTTGTATCAAAAAATGTGTAATATTACATTCACCTGGTGAATTTTCATCAGGTACATATTTTTACACATTTTGTAAGTAAAATTACCCAAAAAAAAGAGGTAAAATTAAACCAACCAAATTTTCAACGCTCCAAAATTCTACTTTTTTCTGTGTAGCTTAAAAATGTTTCTATAATGTCATAAGTTCATACAATGACCTTAATTTAACATTGTAAACTGCATTTTTGTAAATCTGTGAATTTATTTATTGAACATGGTCAAAGGACAAAACACTTAAAAAAATATTTGCAACGGCCTCATATAAACTAAATAATCTAAACACATGTAAAAGCATGTAAAAAGACGATTTGTTTCCTTTTTTTACTTGTAAACTAAAAAAACAGATTTTCAAAAAAATATTCCAAGATAACAAAATTGCCAAATATTGTTTTTAGTTAAAATTATTTAAACAACATTCTTTCAGACATTAAAACATTTTACCAACTTTTTTTTATAGTTTAGCAATTCCTTTGAATTATTGTGATTTTAATTTTTTGCACTGAATAAATATTTGTACCGTCATCAGGAGTGACATTGGGTCTGGAGGGTGAGATTGGGTCATACAAAAATGCAGATATTATACTGGAAATTGATTTCTGAATATTTCTGAAAATTGTTCAGCAATTAAAAAGTATTTCGCATTTAAAATCTAATGCGAAAGAATACTTTCACAATAATTTTTCTCTGAATAAATAATTCTATGCACAAAAAAACTTTTTTCAACTGCTGGAAATTTATTTTTGAACATTTTTCATCAGTTTAAGTATAAGTTTATATTTTTTTCTAAAATCATAAAAATTTGAAGAAAAAAGATGACTGAAAACAACTCTAAATGCAAATCATATTTAGCATGTTTGGGCTGGATTCAAAATGTTTTGATTTTTTTTAAAATGAAATTCCGATGTACAGCATCTAAAAGATTTCTCACCTAGCTATCGAACAAATCGTTTGAAGAAGTCATTTTCTTAAAAAAATGAATCTTTGAAAATACTATTAATTTTAATTTAAGTGCTTACGACACTCGAAATGGTTGCCAGAATATTTTTTCAGTAGCAAAGTAAAATTTGTTTAAAAACGAAAAAAATAATTTTAGAAGCGACTTTGGGAATCAATCTTACAACGAATTACAACAACTTTTATTAAGTTAATCAAAATTCACTTAAGTGCCCATAACTTAAGACAGGGTTGCAAGAAAAATTAAATTTTAAAAGAAAGTTTTTATATTATATTTTTCTATTAGAATTTTGAATTGTAAAGGAATCTTTTCAAAAAGCATTTTTATAAAAATTCTGAAATGTTCATTTCATAAAAAAATTACAGCTGTTTAACAAAGAAAGTCAAAACAACCTTTCCATATTAATAAATAATTCTAGCACAGCAATTTTTTTTTCAATTGCTGCAAATTGATTTTTGAACATATTTCATCAGTTTAAGTATAAGATATTTTTTTTCTAAAATCATAAAAATTTAAAGAAAAAAGATGTCCAATCAACTGAAAACAACTTTAAATGCATTTTCCTGCACTAAAAGTCATATTTAGCACTTTTTCCATTCAAATTTTGAAATCATGGCTCGTAATTCCAATGTTTATACTTTTTTATATGTTTGCCCTCCCCTCGACTTTGATCAGAGTCGAGGGACATAAACTTAAAAAAATATTTGCTACGGCCTTATTTGTTTCAACACACAATTGGCTACATAAATTTTAAATGTCGCGAAATATTTTATACATTTGCTGCATTAGATTTTGATTGCAAAATACTCAAATTGTCACAAAAAAAAGGTTTTTTTTTCGAAAATACTACAAAATTAATATTTGACCATGGGTATACAATCACTTTGAATTTTAGATTTATTTTCACTACACTAGAGTTTATGGTGTAAAACATTAAAATTAGTAAATTTTCACGAAATACCGTTTAATTTATTTTTTTGGAAAATGTTCTGAGTGAAATACTCAACAATCCAATGCTGTAAAAATGTTTTTTTTAGAATTTGTAATAATTTTGCAAACAATTTGGCAAATTAAAAAAAATAAGTATTCAAAAATGAAGTATTTACAAAAAAAAAACATAGTAATTTGTAAACACTGTAGAATTCTTCATCTTATATAAGCATTGAATGCCATAATTGAAAACATATTTTTAAAATTATCGCTTCATTACATTTTGAAAGTAAAATACTTGAATTTTCACAAAATACCAGACTTTTCGAAAATACAAATATTTTGCAGTATGGGTGTCAAATCGTATAATTTTTAAATAGATTTTTACTACCGTCATCAGGGCTGGTCTGGGGGGTGAGATTGGGTCATACAAAAATGCAGAAATCTGTAGGTCCCAATCTCAACCACCAGACACAATGTCACCCCTGATGACGATACACTACAGTTTTTGGCCTAAATTGTTAAAATTAAGAAATTTCCTGTGAGTGTCATAAATTTTACAAAAAAAAACCGTGTTCAAAAAAAAGTTTTTTTTTGCTATCTTTTTTGCGTTACTCACTCAAAATCAAAACTAGTCAAAATGAATTTCAAATTCGACATTATTTGGAACTAATTTTGCGAATTAAAAAAAAACCCTTATTATGAAAATATTCAACACCAAAAGGAGGACTTATCGAAAAAAAATGGTACAAGGAAAAAAAATAATTTCAGATTTTTTTATTTGACTTTTTATCACTAAAAGTTAAATTCCCAAAATACGTATTTTTTTTATTTTCGACATTTCTTGATATGTTTTAGGGGACTAAAACTTACATCTTCTGTACCATAGTAGGTGATGGTGCAAAATCTGGTTTAAGAGACATGATTTTTTTTAAATATTTTTTTAGAAAATATCGAAAACCTGGACAAAAAAAATGTCAAAAATCATTTTATGTAGCCAAATCGAATTCGCAATCGAAAAGTACTTCAATTTTCTTTATGAAATGTACCGTTTTCAAGTTATAGGCACTTTGAGGTATTCATTTTCGATGCCTTTACGTTTCTTGTTTTGCATTTTAAAAATACTTCTGGAAAGAAAAGCCTAAATAAATATTTTTGCAAAGTATTTCAAATTTAAAATTATCAGGCAAGAAATATTCATGCAGAATTTGACATTATTCTGACCGATCTAAAAAAATTATCCAAGTAGTTTATAAAAGGCCCCTTAGGAAAAAAAAATCTTCTATAATATTCTCAAGTAATCCAGAGCCGGAATGCCCGACATACCACAATAAAACAACATTGTCAGATATACAGAAAAATCTGTATTTAACAGATTTTTCGATCCCAAAAATCACAAAAATCTGTATATACAGCAATTCCCCACGAAAACAGCATGATTCGAAAAAAAAGTTCTCCGATCGGGCTCAAAATTTTTCTGGGGGTTCCTTGGCCGATATAATTAGACCCGTATTTTTTTGTTTGGCAATTAGGGTGACCTACGCCGTGTTAGGGTGGTCCAAAAAATGGTAATTTTCGTCGATTTTCGCAAAAACCACTTTTTTCAAAAAATCATATCTCCGCGCCATTTCATCCGATTTTAGCTGTCTTAGGCTCAAAAGAAAGGTGATTAGTTTGACTATTTAGGAAAAATAGTAAGAAGTTTCAAAAACCTAGCTTAACATTTGAAAAGGTCGTATGAAAACTTAATATGCTGTTTTGAAGGTCTCGGGACCAAAGAGTCTATGTCTGAAAATATTTTTATCGGATTCCTCGGAAAATTTTACATAACATATCAAAAAATGGTGAAGTTATGTTTTCGATACTCTGAGATACGATTTTTTGAAAATAAAAACTGAGTTTTTCGTCACGCCACTCGCAAAAATGGGAAAATGACGAAAACGGGAAAAAATCGACTTTTTTCACTAAAACGGCGATAACTTGAAAATTTCAGCGATGACCTATACATGTTAGGGTACCAAAAGTTGCGTATTTCAATTCAATTACAAATTTTGGTACCCTAACATGTATACTGCCCCTGATCGCATAAATGTCCCATATGCATTTTCATCGTTTTTGAGTTAATGATGCAGTTTTGTTCAAAATCGTGTGGTCTTTCAGAAAAGCATATAACATCCAGTACTTTGTTCTAGAAATCAGGAGGAAATCCAGTTTTTCCGTGAAAACTTAACACATAGCCTTATGTGTGGGACAAACTTAAAATGCGTTTTTCTCAGGTTGCTGTTTTTGCATATGGGACATTTATGCGAACATGGGCAGTATAGGTCATCGCTGAAATTTTCAAGTTATCGCCGTTTGAGTCAAAAAAGCCGATTTTTTCCCGTTTTCGTCATTTTCCCATTTTTGCGAGTGGCGTGACGAAAAACTCAGTTTTTATTTTCAAAAAATCGTATCTCAGAGTATCGAAAACATAACTTCACCATTTTTTGATATGTTACGTAAAATTTTCCGAGGAATCTGATAAAAATATTTGCAGACATAGGCTCTTTGGTCCTGAGACCTTCAAAACAGCATTTTAAGTTTTCATACGACCTTTTCAAATGTTAAGCTAGATTTTTGGAACTTTTTACTATTTTTTCCCAAATAGCCAAACTAATCACCTTTCTTTTGCGCCTAAGACAGCTAAAATCGGATGAAATGGCGCGGAGATATGAGTTTTTGAAAAAAATGGTCTGGCACGGCGTAGGTCACCCTAATGGCCAAACAAAAAAAAAATACGGGTCTAATTATTTCGGCCGAGGAACCCCCAGAAAAAAATTGAGCCCGATCGGAGAACTTTTTTTTCGAATCATGCTGTTTTCGTGGGGAATTGCTGTATATACAGACTTTTTTTTTTAATTATTATTATCCGAAAATTTCAACAATTCATTTATTTAATTAAGCTTTGATATAGCATAGCATAGCATTTATTTAATTATGCTTTGATATAATTAAAAAACTTAAATCTGCTGTTAAAAATTCAAAAGTTTCTGCTATGGCTCCGAACTCGACATGATACAGATCAAATACAGATTTATGTTCAGGAAAATACAGATCTCGCATGAAAAAACCTGGCATCGTTGCAATAAAAATTTCCTCGAGATTTATATAATTCATTGAAATTTTGATGATTTGGACAGTAAAAACTTTGAAAATTTCAAGATTTGTCATTTTTTCGGGTTTGTTTGCAACAGCCTTTTGTAAACAAATGCATTTTTTTTGGGGTTTCATCAATTTACATTTCAAAACTGCTTGAAATTGTTAACTCTATTAACTGCTCTAAACTTGAAAGCAATAAAAATTCTGTTTATTTAAGAGGGAAAGGCATTTTTTTTACTGGAGGTCGTGAAAGAAGATAGGACCATTTGACCAATTCAAGTTTTGATGATTAATAGTAGTTTTAGGTACGAGCCCAATGAAGCTATTCCGGGTTGAGTAAATACGACAAGTGCTAGAAAAAATCGCGATTTTTTCTTGTCACAAATTTTTGTGTGGAAAAGTTTAACTTTCGACAAAATGACAGGAAAAGTAAGTAGTTTAAAAAAAAAATAAAGGAGAATGGGCAAATTTGTATGGGAGCTGGTCCAAGGATGTACACGAACGGGACCAACTTTTTTCGAAAGATCTCGCCGAGACATGAAAAAAAGTCTTCTGGACCAACTCTCTAAACCCCGGGGTTCAAAAGTTACAAGTTGTTGAAGTTTGAGTATTTTGGGTTAAAATGTACAAAAAATCGTATTTTTGCTATTTCTAAAATCACTCATAAAATCCTTATTTTATTATGGATTTCGATCATCTCGACTTCATTAGACGCGTATCAGCAAAAACTATAAGTTCTGATATGTTTTAGCATGATTGAAACATGACTTCTCTTGTCTTTATACGTTTGAACCGTTTGTGCAAGAGGCATTCCATAGAAACAAGTCGAAACTTGAAGATTTTGAAAACTAATCCTACCCAGACTGCATCAGTTAGTATGGAAGGCTACAGTGCATTGTTGTAACCACTTATTGAGATGTTCTGGCTCATCCAAGAACACCTTGGCGTTAAGACCGGTGAGTCTACTGCCGTAACAAGCAAGAAGTCGGCGGTTTTTGGCCGCTGATCATACCCGCATAGCTTCAGTGATTGTGGTAGACTACTTTGCTAATGTGTTAGGATGTCTTGGGTCATCCAAGGACTCCCTGGAGTTAAGATCTGTGAAGCTACAGCCGTAACAACCAAGAGGTCGACGGTTTTTGACCCCGGAACATACCCGCATAGCTTCAGTCAGTATGGTAGACTGCCTTGTTAATGTGTTGGGATGTCTTTGGTCATCCTAGGACTCCCTGGAGTTAAGATATTTGGGTCACTGTAACAAGAAAAAGGTCGACGGTTTTTAACCGCGCATCATAACCGCAAAGATTCAGTGAGTATGGCAGCCTGTATTGCTGTTATGTTGAGATGTTCTGGACCATTCCAGGGAGTCCTTGTAACAGCCGTAGACCTACAGATCAAAACTCTAGGGAGTCCATAGATGACCCAAGACATCCCAAGCCATTAACAAAGTAGTATACCATACTCTGAAGCTATGCGAGTATGATCCGTGGTAAAAACCGGTCGACATCTTGCTTGTTACGGTAGTAGACTTACAGATCTTAAATCCAGGGAGTCCTAGTATGACCCAGGTCATCCCAAAACATTAGCAAAGTAGTCTACCACACTCACTGAAGCTATGCGGGTATGATCAGCGGCCAAAAATCGCCGACCTCTTGCTTGTTACGGCAGTAGACTCACCGGTCTTAACGCCAAGGTGTTCTTGGATGAGCCAGAACATCTCAATAAGTGGTTACAACAATGCACTGTAGCCTTCCATACTAACTGATGCAGTCTGGGTAGGATTAGTTTTCAAAATCTTCAAGTTTCGACTTGTTTCTATGGAATGCCTCTTGCACAAACGGTTCAAACGTATAAAGACAAGAGAAGTCATGTTTCAATCATGCTAAAACATATCAGAACTTATAGTTTTTGCTGATACGCGTCTAATGAAGTCAAGATGATCGAAATCCATAATGAAATAGAGATTTTTTGAATGATTTTAGAAATAGCAAAAATACGTTTTTTTGCACATTTTTACCCAAAATGCTCAAACTTCAACAGCTTGTAACTTTTGAACCCCGGGGTTTAGATTGTTGGTCCAGAAGACTTTTTTTCATGTCTCGGCGAGATCTTTCGAAAAAAGTTGGTCCCGTTCGTGTACATCCTTGGACCAAATTCGCCCATTCTCCTTTGTTTTGTTGTTGTATTTTCCTATTTCATATTAACTCACTTTAACTAATTATTCTTTAAGTTCTTATTTTTCTTTTCCTTATTTTTTTGATCAAACGACTTGATAACTATCCAGAAATGTCTCCAACGCTCATCCAACAGCAGCAGTGGTGAACTCTGCTCTTCTTCTTCTTTTTCCCAGAACACATTCCGTAATCTTTGGACGACGACGACGAAACCAACGCTCCAAACTCATTACCGTGCGATGTTTGCACTATGTTTTACTACTCTCTCGCCTTCATGAAACGCGCCGCCCGTTAGTACGTGGTGTTTCGTCCTGCAAATTCCTGCGTCGTCCTCGTTGCCGTCGCTTGGCTTTTCATGGCCCCGGCTGGTGGAATGTGCCATGGTGCGTTCCTGTGCCGCTAGAAAGCACGTACCTTCCGGTTGAACATGCCCCTTAAACAGCACATTTCCACGTGACTTGAAGCCTTCCGGTCGATGTCTGAGGTGCTTGTTTTTTAAAGTTGAATATTTCTTCAAATTTCTCGCGCGATTATTTTTAGGTCCATCAATCAACATCTGGCCCCGGGAGCGAAAATCAACGCTTCGACAAACGGATCTCCAAAATTATAACGAAATTTTGCGGCTAATTTGAATAAAAGCGCGTTCAAACCACTGACAAACAAAAAAAAACGAAGTGAAAACCACCGGCAGCGCCAGCGGGACCGGTTCCCACGAGGGCTTTTTTGATATTTTCAAATTTATTTCGCGCGTCGACCGCCAACCATCAGCGTCATCAAAAATGTACGCACTGAGGGCTTGACCAGACGCAAACAAAAAAAAAATGGTTGAAAATTTCGTGCAAAATATGGAACGCACAAACATGTTCACCACCCCCCCGCACACACACACAAATACACATGCGATTTTTGTTTCATCGTCAAATTATGGAAATGTAGCTGAAAATTAAATTTGGTCATTTTTTTTCGAGTGGGAAAAAACGCGAAAATGTGAGACTTGACATGACTATTGGCAACAGTAAATTCAATTTTTTTAATTCGCGAATGCTTAACTGCCCACAAATGCATGGTTGTCCCATGTGAAATTTGAGTAATTTAAAAAAAAATCATTTGAAATACTTAAAAAATGTTTGGGATTCCAAAAATAAAAATTGAAATGATCAAGCTAAAATCCACAAAAAATACAATATGAAAGAATGTATGACAAAAGGTCGAATGTCAAACAGTCGAAAGTGGACAAAAGGTCGAATGAACAAAACGTCAAAAAAATAAAGGGTCGAATTTCAAAAAAAAATACAAAAAAAACTTTCGAAATTTAAGTATTATCAAATTTGTAAATTTTGTGAATTTTGTCCATTTTGTCAATTTTGACAATTTTGACAATTTTGACAATTTTGACAATTTTGACAATTTTGACAATTTTGACAATTTTGACAATTTTGACAATTTTGACAATTTTGTCAATTTTGACAATTTTGACAATTTTGACAATTTTGACAATTTTGTCAATTTTGTCAATTTTGTCAATTTTGTCAATTTTGTAAATTTTGTCAATTTTGTCAATTTTGTAAATTTTGACAATTTTGTAAATTTTGACAATTTTGACAATTTTGACAATTTTGACAATTTTGACAATTTTGACAATTTTGACAATTTTGACAATTTTGACAATTTTGACAATTTTGACAATTTTGACAATTTTGACAATTTTGACAATTTTGACAATTTTGACAATTTTGACAATTTTGACAATTTTGACAATTTTGACAATTTTGACAATTTTGACAATTTTGACAATTTTGACAATTTTGTCAATTTTGTCAATTTTGTCAATTTTGTCAATTTTGTCAATTTTGTCAATTTTGTCAATTTTGTCAATTTTGTCAATTTTGTCAATTTTGTCAATTTTGTCAATTTTGTCAATTTTGTCAATTTTGTCAATTTTGTCAATTTTGTCAATTTTGTCAATTTTGTCAATTTTGTCAATTTTGTCAAGTTTGTTGAGATTTTGAAAAAGTGTCCACGTGGTTTGTGGATGATCCCTATTTAAAAAAATTGAAAAACGAAAATTCGGCAGATGAAATTGAATTTTAGGTAGCTATATTTGGAAAATGGTGCATTTTTTCAAGAAAATTGTGAAAATTTGATTTTACATTTACAACTGAAGCAGAATTATTTTTCTCTTTTTTTCCATAAAACTCATATTTTTTAGAATTTTTTTTAAATATGAATTTTGGAAAATTTAATTTTTGTGAAAAAAATAATTTCAAAATCGGCATAAAATTCCGTGTAACTTTTCCAAATAGTCCTCATCAATACCTACAACTTTGCCGAAGATAGAAAATCGATCAGAACATTACTTCAAATTTTCGAATATTTACATACCATTTTCGTATGAACAGCTGCCAAAATTGTATGGAGACTTATATGGGTGAACTAATGACATAAAATGGCTGCATTGGTAAAATAGGGAAGGCCCCACAAAGATTGAGCAAAAAAAGGGGCGAAATCGGCCGATTTCGGAGAGAATTGATCAGGGTTGCTTTTCCTCCATGAAAAATTATTAAATTGCAGTAAAAACTGATCAAGTTCATGCCTTTATTTTGCATCTAGAAACGTTTTTTTGAAATTTAGTTTGACAAAAAAAGAAGACAGACGTCAAAAAACAATAACAAAGCAAAATGATCGAGGGGTTAGTGGATGCAAGCATAAATCAAATGAAAATATTTTTTGAGATTTCCAGAAATTTCATGACAAATTCAAAGGAACTTTAAAGGGTATAATCTGAAATCATTTTCTAGTTTCTTTACTTTTTTTTTTGTTAACAAAAAATAACGCATCGATGTTCCCCTCGTCATTTTTCGATGCGCCCGGTTACCAACAAGTACTGTATTTTAGATTTTTTTAAATCACTTTTCTTCTCAAAAAAAAATCTACACAACTCCTCAAACATAAAAAAATCGAATTCTTCATTTGGTTATAAAAAGTTAAATAAAAAAGTCGAGGATTTTTTCCGTGTGCCTGTTTTTTCCTCAGAAAAGCCAAAGACACCAAATCGATAAGAAAGCCCCTCCTCAAGATACAGTTTTTCGAACATTTACAAGCCCATTTTGCATGACCAGTCCACAAAATTGGCTTCTTTTGACATACGGAAAGCATAGACAAAGTTGCCGTTTTTGCATGATTATAAAAAAAAGTTATATCATTTAACTGACTATTATTTTAATTAAAAATTTAAAAGCAAGATTTTTAAATTTCGAAAACAATTCTACTGGAAAGATCAGACTTATTTCACAAATGTAAACTGCTCCAAAGCGTTTCAAACGGTATGTCCACGCGTCCTTCCTCCCCTGCCGATTCTGTGCAATGTGTGTTCCGTTCACAGAATCCTCTCTGCGGTTAATGCCAAGGCAGTGGGCCTGACCGCCTTAACGAGTGTAATACAGCTCGGGGATGCTCGAATGTAATTATCATTTCAAATGATAGATTTTTTTTGATCAAACTATTACTCAGAAAATTTTACTAACATTGAAAATTGGTCCAATAGATATTGTTACCTGCATTTCGAGCCCATTCTGGCTACCATCTTGGAAGCCACCATTATCTCGATAGCGCACGTAAAACGAAAACTTTTTTATTGCATTATTTAACGATATTCCATTAACATGTCCCCGTGATGCGTCCAACAATCTGCCGATGGAGAAAGTTCCGTCGGAAAAAACAAGCCTGTGACGCAGAGCAGTGACAGCTGCCGTGGGTGATGCCAGAAATTACGTAACGCTATTTAAAAAAATAACTAAAATTGCTTTATTTGTGTTACGTAATTAAAGCGAATTCCCCGAAAACTTCCAGTTTGTCCAAAGTGGTGCCCCACAAAAATGACCTAAACTGTGCTGAATGCTGTGTATCGCTGCTGGTACCCCATTTCCGGAGCTACGTGACGGAACTGGATAAATTCCGACGGACCTGGACTCTGCTGACCGGCGCTCGCTCAACACATTTCGTTCCCCGCACGCAGGCACTTTCCTTTCCTCGGTGTGGTGTTCATTAGCAGAGTTCTGGTTCAGTACGGTTTGAAAACATGGCAAACACAAGAAGTCTCGGGAGTTTACAGGTTGAGGATAAGGTGACGAGGCAGGGAGAAGCTCTATTAGTGGAGAAGAAGTAGAGAAATACTAAAATGCTTTGCTGAGTTTAATTTGATGAAAGAAAATTTCCACAAGTCACGCATCGCCGGGTCGATGCTGAGGAGTTACATGAAAAAATACAAAAATACAAAAATACAAAAATACAAAAATACAAAAATACAAAAATACAAAAATACAAAAATACAAAAATACAAAAATACAAAAATACAAAAATACAAAAATACAAAAATACAAAAATACAAAAATACAAAAATACAAAAATACAAAAATACAAAAATACAAAAAAAAAACAATACAAAAATACAAAAATACAAAAATACAAAAATACAAAAATACAAAAATACAAAAATACAAAAATACAAAAATACAAAAATACAAAAATACAAAAATACAAAAATACAAACATACAAAAATACAAAAATACAAAATACAAAAATACAAAAATACAAAAATACAAAAATACAAAAATACAAAAATACAAAAATACAAAAATACAAAAATACAAAAATACAAAAATACAAAAATACAAAAATACAAAAATACAAAAATACAAAAATACAAAAATACAAAAAAACAAAAATACAAAAATACAAAAAATACAAAAATACAAAAATACAAAAATACAAAAATACAAAAATACAAAAATACAAAAAAACAAAAATACAAAAATACAAAAATACAAAAATACAAAAATACAAAAATACAAAAATACAAAAATACAAAAATACAAAAATACAAAAATACAAAAAAACAAAAAAACAAAAATACAAAAATACAAAAATACAAAAATACAAAAAAACAAAAATACAAAAATACAAAAATACAAAAATACAAAAATACAAAAATACAAAAATACAAAAATACAAAAATACAAAAATACAAAAATACAAAAATACAAAAATACAAAAATACAAAAAAACAAAAATACAAAAATACAAAAATACAAAAATACAAAAATACAAAAATACAAAAATACAAAAATACAAAAATACAAAAAAAAAACAAAAATACAAAAATACAAAAATACAAAAATACAAAAATACAAAAAAACAAAAATACAAAAATACAAAAATACAAAAATACAAAAATACAAAAATACAAAAAAACAAAAATACAAAAATACAAAAATACAAAAAAAACAAAAATACAAAAATACAAAAATACAAAAATACAAAAATACAAAAATACAAAAAAACAAAAATACAAAAATACAAAAATACAAAAATACAAAAATACAAAAATACAAAAATACAAAAATACAAAAATACAAAAAATACAAAAATACAAAAATACAAAAATACAAAAATACAAAAATACAAAAAAACAAAAATACAAAAATACAAAAATACAAAAATACAAAAATACAAAAATACAAAAATACAAAAATACAAAAATACAAAAATACAAAAATACAAAAATACAAAAATACAAAAATACAAAAATACAAAAATACAAAAAACAAAAATACAAAAATACAAAAATACAAAAAAACAAAAATACAAAAAAACAAAAATACAAAAATACAAAAATACAAAAATACAAAAATACAAAAATACAAAAATACAAAAATACAAAAATACAAAAATACAAAAATACAAAAATACAAAAATACAAAAATACAAAAATACAAAAATACAAAAATACAAAAATACAAAAATACAAAAATACAAAAATACAAAAATACAAAAATACAAAAATACAAAAATACAAAAATACAAAAATACAAAAATACAAAAATACAAAAATACAAAAATACAAAAATACAAAAATACAAAAATACAAAAATACAAAAATACAAAAATACAAAAATACAAAAATACAAAAATACAAAAATACAAAAATACAAAAACACAAAAATACAAAAAAAAAATACAAAAATACAAAAATACAAAAATACAAAAATACAAAAATACAAAAATACAAAAATACAAAAATACAAAAATACAAAAATACAAAAATACAAAAATACAAAAATACAAAAATACAAAAATACAAAAATACAAAAATACAAAAATACAAAAATACAAAAATACAAAAATACAAAAATACAAAAATACAAAAATACAAAAATACAAAAATACAAAAATACAAAAATTCAAAAATACAAAAATACAAAAATACAAAAAACGGACAAAGGTCTTTTAAAAACATAATGAATTGCGACAAATCTCTCCAAAAAATCCGAGTAAACCATTACACGAAAAAGAACACAACACAGAAAAAAGCTTGTTTCTTCTTTTTACTTCTGTCACATGACAGGCGACAGTGAAAAATTATCCCCCTTTTTCGCGAAATTTTTCTGCCCTCTTTTCGCACCACGTGGCCACCTCCACTAAGAACGCAAATCGGCTAGAATGATGCTGATGATGATCATCATCATGACAGAAAAAAACGATGACGTTTTGGGTTGGGGAGAGCTCCCCCGAAATGATGGATGTGGCGCGAGATGACAGGAAAGCTTTGTTGTCGCGGGCGCGCGCGCGTTTAAATGTCTGCCAGCTGTCAGAAAGTGACGTTTTATGTGTGCGTTGACGAGTATTTGCGCAAATGTTTCCGGGGAGTTTTGGATGGGCAAAAGTTGTGATAGAACGTTGCTTTACGACTGATTCTAGTCAAATTTCAAACATGACTGTCACATCACAACAATAAAGTAACAAATGGCGTCGCGTCAATTGACGCGCGTCTGTTGACAGTTTAAATAGCGATCTCAAGCCCAAGCGAAATCACAAATTTATCCGTGCCAGACCGAATTAGCAGTGTCGCGACGCGATAAATAACCATTTAATGATAATATAAACTTGAATAAATATTTCACCTCTAATTAGTTGGGCTCAATGGCCTGCACACACGCGCGTAGTCTGGTTGGTGTGGTGTTGATTGGATGAGTGCCATTTGAAATTTGTGTTTGTATGTGTGTGTGTGCGAAAACTTTATTGTTGGGTGCTTTTATTAGCACAATCTGTACACTAATCAACAGCATCACAAACACACACGCAGCAGCATAATTCAGCACAAAGTGCGCGTATCTGTTGCTGATTTGTTGATTACAAAGTTCAAATGCTGGTTCCACTTCTAACTAGCAGTAATGGCTAAAAATATTAAGTTTAAAAGCTACTTTAGAGCGTTTGATACGGTATGTCCACGCGTCCTTCCTGTTCAGTAGATTTTGTGCAATGTGTGTTCCGTTCACAGAATCCTCTCTGCGGTAAGTGCAAATCAGTTAGTTGTCATTTTGTCTAAATTTTGTCACAATTTTGTTTCAATTATATCCTAATTTTCTCAATTTTGTCTAATTTTATCTCTATTTAGTCACAATTTTGTCTCAATTTTATCTCAAAATTTGTCTCGATTTTGTCTCAATTTTGTATCAATTTTGTCTCAATTTGTCTCAATTTTGGCTCGATTTTGTCTCAGTTTTGTCTCAATTTTGTCTCAATTTTGTCTAAATTTTTCTCAATTTTGTCTCAATTTTGTCTCAATTATGTCTCAATTTTGTCTCACCTTTGTCTCATTTATTGTCTAATTTTTTTCTCATTTAAGTCTCAATTTTGTCTCAATTTTGTTTCAATTATGTTTCAATTTTGTTTCAATTTTGTCCCAATTTCGTTTCAATTTTGTCTCAATTTTGTCTCAATTTTGTCTCAATTTTGTCTCAATTTTGTCTGAATTTTGTCTCAATTTTGCTTCAATTTTGTCTCAATATTGTCTCAATTTTGTCTCAATTTTGTCTCAATTTTGTTTCAATTTTGTCTCATTTTAGTCTCATTTTAGTCTCAAAAGATCTCAATTTTGTCTCAAATTTTGTCTCAATTTTGTCTCAATTTTGTCTCAATTTTGTCTCATTTCAGTCTCAATTTTGTCTCATCTTTGTCTCAATTTTGGTTCTATTAAGTCTTAATTTAGTCTAATTTTTGTTTCAGTTATGTCTTATTTTTGACTCATTTTTGTCTCATTTTTTTCTCATTTTAGTCTCAATTTAGTCTCAATTTTGCATCAATTTTGTCTCAATTTTGCGTTAATTTTGTCTTAATTTTATCTAAATTAGGTCTCAATTTTGTCTCAACTTTGTCTCAACTTTGTCTCAATTTTGTCTCAATTTTATCTCTATTTTGTCTCAAATTTGTCTTAATTGTGTCTCAATTTTATCTCAATTTTGTCTCAATTTTGCATAAATTTTTTAACAATTTTGTCTCAATTGTGTCTCAATTTTATCTCAATTTTGTCTCAATTTGGTCTTAATCGTGTCTCAATTTTGTCTCAATTTTGCCTCAATTTTGTATCAATTTTGTCACAACTTTGTCTCAATTTTGTCTCAATTTTGCCTCAATTTTGTCTTAATTTTGTCTTAATTTTGTCTCAATTTTGTTTCAACTTTGTTTAAATTTTTTATCAATTTAGTCACAATTTTGGCTCAATTTTGTCTCAATTTTGTCTCAATTTGGTCTTAATCGTGTCTAAATTTTGTTTAAATTTTGTATCAATTTTGTTTAAATTTTGTTTCAATTTGATCTTAATCGTGTCTCAATTTTGTCTCAATTTTGTTTCAATTTTGTCTCAATTTTGTCTCAATTTTGTCTCAAGTTTTCTCAATTTTGTTTCACTTTTGTCGCAATTTTGTCTCATTTTCGTCTCAATTTTGTCTCAATTTTGTCTCAATTTTGTTTCAATTTGTCTCAATTTTGTTTCAATTTTGTCTAAATTTTGTGTCAGTTTTGTCTCAAATTTATCTGAATTTTGTCTCAATTTTGTCTCAATTTTGTCTCAATTTTGTCTCACTTTTGTCTCAATTTTGTCTCAATTTTGACTCAATTTTGTCTCAATTTTGTCTCAATTTTGTCTCAATTCTATTTCAATTTTGTCTTAAATTAGTCTCAATTTAGTCTCAATTAAGTCTCAATTTGTCTCAATTTTGTATTCATTTGTCTCAATTTTGTTTCAATTTTGTTTCAATTTAGTCTCAATATAGTCTCAATTTGTCTAAATTTTGTCTCAATTTTGTCTCAATTTTGTTTCAATTTTGACTCAATTTTGATTCAGTTATGCTTAAATTTTTTTTTTATGTTTAAATTTTGTCACCATTATATCTCAATTTTGTCTCAATTTTGTCTCAATTTTGTCTCAATTTTTGTCTCAATTTTGTCAATTTTGTCAATTTTGTAAATTTTGTCAATATTGTCAGTTATGTCAATTTTGTCAATTTGGTCAATTTTGTCTCAATTTTGTTTCAATTTTGTCTCAATTTTATCTCAATTCTGTCTCAATTTTGACTCAACTTTGTCTCATTTTTATCTCAATTTTGTCTCAATTTTGTCTCAATTTTGTCTCAATTTTGTCTCCATTTGTCTCAATTTTGTCGAAATTTTGTTTCATTTTTGTCTCCATTTTGTCTCATTTTTGTCTCATTTTTGTCTCTTTTTTGTCTCAATTTTGTCTCATTTTTGTCTCAGACAATATTAAGACAAAATTGAGACAAAATTGAGGTACAATTGACAAAATTAATACATAATTGAGACAAAATTGAGACTAAATAGAGACTTAATTAAGACTAAAATGAGACTAAATCATTTTAGTCTTAATTAAGTCTCTATTTAGTCTCAATTTTGTCTCAATTATGTATTAATTTTGTCAATTGTACCTCAATTTTGTCTCAATTTTGTCTTAATATTGTCTTAATTTTTTAAATTTTGTCTCAATTTTGTCTTAATTTTGTCTCAAATTTGTCTTAATTGTGTCTCAATTTTATCTCAATTTTGTCTCAATTTTGCATCAATTTTTAGGAATTTTGTCTCAATTGTGTCTCAATTTTATCTCAATTTTGTCTCAATTTGGTCTTAATCGTGTCTCAATTTTGTCTCAATTTTGCCTCAATTTTGTATCAATTTTGTCACAACTTTGTCTCAATTTTGTCTCAATTTTGCCTCAATTTTGTCTTAATTTTGTCTTAATTTTGTCTCAATTTTGTTTCAACTTTGTATAAATTTTTTATCAATTTAGTCACAATTTTGGCTCAATTTTGTCTCAATTTTGTCTCAATTTGGTCTTAATCGTGTCTAAATTTTGTTTAAATTTTGTATCAATTTTGTTTAAATTTTGTTTCAATTTGATCTTAATCGTGTCTCAATTTTGTCTCAATTTTGTTTCAATTTTGTCTCAATTTTGTCTCAAGTTTTCTCAATTTTGTTTCACTTTTGTCGCAATTTTGTCTCATTTTCGTCTCAATTTTGTCTCAATTTTGTCTCAATTTTGTTTCAATTTGTCTCAATTTTGTTTCAATTTTGTCTAAATTTTGTGTCAGTTTTGTCTCAAATTTATCTGAATTTTGTCTCAATTTTGTCTCAATTTTGTCTCAATTTTGTCTCACTTTTGTCTCAATTTTGTCTCAATTTTGACTCAATTTTGTCTCAATTTTGTCTCAATTTTGTCTCAATTCTATTTCAATTTTGTCTTAAATTAGTCTCAATTTAGTCTCAATTAAGTCTCAATTTGTCTCAATTTTGTTTTCATTTGTCTCAATTTTGTTTCAATTTTGTTTCAATTTAGTCTCAATATAGTCTCAATTTTGTCTAAATTTTGTCTCAATTTTGTCTCAATTTTGTTTCAATTTTGACTCAATTTTGATTCAGTTATGCTTAAATTTTTTTTTATGTTTAAATTTTGTCACCATTATATCTCAATTTTGTCTCAATTTTGTCTCAATTTTGGTCTCAATTTTGTCAATTTTGTCAATTTTGTAAATTTTGTCAATATTGTCAGTTATGTCAATTTTGTCAATTTCGTCAATTTTGTCTCAATTTTGTTTCAATTTTGTCTCAATTTTATCTCAATTCTGTCTCAATTTTGACTCAACTTTGTCTCATTTTTATCTCAATTTTGTCTCAATTTTGTCTCAATTTTGTCTCCATTTGTCTCAATTTTGTCGAAATTTTGTTTCATTTTTGTCTCCATTTTGTCTCATTTTTGTCTCATTTTTGTCTCTTTTTTGTCTCAATTTTGTCTCAATTTTGTCTCATTTTTGTCTCAATTTAGTCTCATTTTAGTCTTAATTAAGTCTCTATTTAGTCTCAATTTTGTCTCAATTATGTATTAATTTTGTCAATTGTACCTCAATTTTGTCTCAATTTTGTCTTAATATTGTCTTAATTTTGTAAATTTTGTCAATTTTCTCAAATTTTGTAAATTTTGTCAATTTTCTCAAATTTTGTAAATTTTGTCATTTTTGTCCATTTTAGTTTTTAGTTTAAAAGCCACAAATTAGATTTTCACACACGCCATTTGACATGATATTTCCTAGTCAAACTTTGCTTCCCCACCAAATTTACTCCATTCCATTGTGCAACTTTCAGTGACCAGTTCCCCCACCTAACTAACCTATCGAGCTTGAATTGGTCCAATTACCGGTGTGTAAAACGAAACTCGTCCTTGTTCGGGGCGTGAGTCATGTCCAGCTTTTTCCACAGAATTCCTCCGGTGTAAATTGTCCCACCATGCCACTCTGGAGGGCACCCGGACTGGGTTGACTCAGTTTATTAAATGATGAATTTGCTACGAAACTGGCCACAAAGTTTAGCACACACCACAACAAAAAAAACCATTCCAAAAATCGATACAGAGAGCAGGTATCGTGTTCGCAAAAGTTACCGAAAAGGGAGAAAAGTTGCCACTTTTTGGGTCCAAAGCTCGCTTTCTTTGGACCGGAAAAAGTTTTCACTTTCCACATGTAATCAACAGCGCTGCGTGCGCTTCTCTGATGAGCCCAGCAAGACTCCGCAGCTCCAAGTCAGGTCAAGTCAAGCTCGTCAAGGATCCAAGTTGTTATAGTAAAATTTCAATTTTCGACCACGTCTCACACTGTGGTCATGTGTATGTGAGCTAGTTTGTGGCAAAAAGGTTGCTGAAGGAAGCAACTTTTCTTCATTCGTTTATTGTGTGGTTGCACCACTTCTATGAGGTATGATAACGTTTCGACTCAATTGACTTTGAGTATAGTTTGAATTATGATCTCCTTTCCCTGTAGATTCTTTAAAATGTATGGTAATGGTCCATTCACAGAGTTCCCTCTGCGGTTAATGCATCGCAGTAGGGCTGGCCACTTTTTGCGGTACCATATCGAAAATTTTCAAAAAAAATATAAGGATTGTTTAGCAAACCCAAAAACACGCTAAAATGATTCTAAACGCAAGGAATCATTAACATTTTGAAGTTTTTTTGAAAAAAAAATGATTTTCCCCTTGATTTTTCAGACAGACTTTGAAGTGGGTGGTGACAAAACTTTAAATAAAATTTGTACCAGCCTAATTTGAAATCTAAAAAATAGATTGTTAACAATATTTATGAAGAAACTCGTCAATGATTTTTCAAGAATCAGCAGTTTTTATAAAATTAGATGTATTTAGAAGCAAATTTTAAACCAAAAAGCGCTAAATTTTTTTTGTGCATCTATCGAAAGTGATTTTTTTTTGTATAGAAGATTACTTTTTTCAAAGTAGAACATTTCCTTTAAATTTAATGGTTTTCAATACTTTACTAAAGGATGTTAGGAAAATTTTCCCATAATTTATTTTTTTACATTGCACAGTGGTCCAGATTGCAAAATTAAGTGGAAAATTGATTTCCCAAAAAATGGTGAAGTTTTGGAGCTTTGGTGTCTTCAGAAGAGTTGTAAATGAAAAGTGGCAACTTTTGATTTGGTTAAAAATTAGGGTGGTTCACGATTAGGGTGTTTTCGAAAATCTAACTTTTCAGGAATATTTTTGGGAAATTTTTTGGCTTCTAGAAAGTTGTTGGACTTGCCAATCAAAGCAACTTTGCCCAAGACACCAAAATTTTATCTCGTAATCTACGCCTTCTACGACCAAATTTATAGAAAGCATCTGAGCAAACCTTTTAAAAATCAGTTTTTTGAACGTGGCAATTCAGGGTTAAGTTTTAGAGAAAAGTGTTACTCGGTGCACTTTTAGAGCTCTAAAAATCAAACATTTTTATGTTTCTGACATGTCAGTTTAGACTTAAGGGTCAAAAGATGCAAATTTAAAACTCAAATATCTCGAAAAGGCGCAAGCCAAATCTAAAGCGCCAGGTTGCATTTGAAAGACACTTTAAACGCTGAAAAAATCTCAAGGGTGTTTTGCATCATTAGTTTGTCCATATAATTTTCCATACAAATTTGGCAGCTGTCCATACAAAAATGATGTATGAAAATTCAAAAATCTGTATCTTTTGAAGGAATTTTTTGATCGATTTGGTGTCTTCGGCAAAGTTGTATGTATGGATGCGGACTACACGGTAAAAAAAATTTGGTGATTTTTTTATTTAACTTTTTATCACTAAAACTTGATTTGCAAAAAAAAACTATTTTTATTTATTTTTATTTTTTGATATGTTTTAGAGGACATAAAATGCCAACTTTTTAGAAATTTCCAGGTTGTGCAAAAAATCGAGTTATGATTTTTTTAATCAATACTGATTTTTTCAAAAAATCGAAATATTGGTCGCAACAATTTTTCAACTTCATTTTTCGATGTAAAATTAAATTTGCAATCAAAAAGTACTTTAGTGAAATTTTGATAAAGTGCACCGTTTTCAAGTTAAATCCATATTTAGGTGACTTTTTTGAAAATAGTCGCAGTTTTTTATTTATTTAAATTAGTGCACATGTTTGCCCACTTTTGAAAAAAATATTTTTGAAGAGCTGAGAAAATTCTCTATAGGCCCCCAAAACCAAAGCTAAAAACACGATTCGCCATCTACATTCGAGTAGGAGAACTTTGGTGGAAGGTTACGTTTACGTTTTTGCGCGATAAGTGCAAAGGGGAGTGAAAACTATTTTAAGATTTTTTTATGAAAACTGATCTTTTGGATTAAAATAAAGTCAACAGGAGGTAAGAAATAAAAAGTATTATCGATTGACTTTTTGAATTTTTTGCTAAGTTGCCATTTTCATTGAAAATTCTGAGATCCGGATTGAAAACGCGAGAGTGAGGTTAGATTGCTAATTTTGAAAATCAATCCAATTTAAATTTTTTAAACAGAGTTTTGCTTTTATGGTAAAAGTGACTTAAAAAAACATCAGTTCACTTGAATAACTTACTTTCTCAACTAATTAATTTGGTTTTAATTGATTGTAAAATTTCCTAATTTTGAATCAAATAATGAACAGGAAAAATCGGCCATCACAAAAAAAAATTGTTTGTATCAATTAAGCTCTTTATTTCTTACCTTAAAATGGTATTATGTTTTACAAATTTGGTTTTGACGATAAAATAAATCAATTTCAAATTTCAAACCGATTTGCTCTCTTTAGGATATAATGAAAACATCACCCCAAGTTTCAGCGCCCTCTAGTGGTGGGTAATTTTGACGTTTGATCGCCTATATTTTGCCTCTTCGGACTTTGTTGATACGATCTTTAGTTGCTGAGATATTGCCATGCAAAGATTTAAAAACTGGAAAATTGATGTTTTTTGAGTCTCACCCAAACAGTAATATTGAATGTTTGGCCCTTTTTAAATGTTAGTCTTGATTTGAAAATTTTGAAAATATTGTTTTCGAAAAGATCGAAAAATTTCACAAATGTATCATATATTAGCATTGAAAATCGGACCATTAGTTGCTGAGATATCGACATCAAAAATTGGTGGGCTGTTTGGGTGAGACTTAAAAACATATCAAAAAATAAAAAAAAATAAAAATAGTGTTTTTTTGTAAATCAAGTTTTAGTGATAAAAAGTTAAATAAAAAAATCACCAAATTTTTTTTACCGTGTATCATTTTTTTCCAGTGTAGTCCGTATCCATACCTACAACTTTGCCGAAGACACCAAATCGATCAAAAAATTCCTTCAAAAGATACAGATTTTTTAATTTTCATACATCATTTTTGTATGGACAGCTGCCAAATTTGTATGGAAAATCATATGGACAAACTAATGATGCAAAATGGCTTCTTTGGGCATACCGAAGGCACCAAAAAAGTTTCAGTCGGATTAAAAAATACAAAAAATAAAATTGAAGAAAAAATACCGATTTCGTAGAGAATTGCTCAAAAGTCTACTTTTCAAGGGAAAACCATATGGGACCACCCTAGCGAAATTCGAAAATTGTCCAAAAATATGTTTTTTCATGTAATTTTGCCCGCTGGTTCTGAATCTGCCCTCAGAATTGAGCCAAAGTGTCAAAAAATCGAATTTTGGTCACATTTTGGGTTTCTATGTAAAATTATCATTTAAACCCAAAATATGATCTAAAATCGATTTTTCGACACCATCGATCACATGGCTGTGATTTTTTTTAAAATCTGATGGAGAAACTGTCATTTTATAAACCTTTTTTTCTGCATTTTAAAAAAAGAGAAAACCACAATTAATTCAGAAATGTTTGACGAATTTTGAATAACTTTATTATTTTCCCGGTGTTGGTCGAATTCCCTACCTTTTCCTGACATTTCTCCGATTAATTACACCTTAATTAAATCTTGTGTCTAACCTTCGCAATACAGTTCTCGATTATTCGAAGTCCTCGCCAAAATGTCACTTCGGAAAATTGGACAACGATTTTTTTTTTAATTTTATTTAAGCTTTTACGTTTTTTATTTGTAAAAAGCTGAAAATGTTATATTTAAAAATGTACAACTAAATAACTTTAACAACTTTAATTTTAATTTTAATTTGAGATAATAATTTTGATTGACCTCTAATTTTTGAATTTTTAAGGGAGAGACAATAACTTAAATAAAATTTGCAATGGTCTCAAGACTTTTGGAAAAAAAAATATGATTTTTGAAAAGCATAAAAAATTCAACCGAGAAAAATACCGAATTTGGATTTTTTTGATGAAAAATTTAATTTTAAATCAAAAAGTACGGTACATTTTCTTAAAAATCAAAATAATTTTACGCGAGCCCATATGAAAAATACATTTCAAATTATTTTTAAGTTCGTAGGACTTCTATTTCGATAATTTTCTATTTTATCTGGCCTTAAATATGTCTCCAAAAATGATCCAACTATTTTCAAAAAAGTTACCTGAAAATGGCAATAACTTGAAAACGGTGAACTTTATCAAAATTATACTAAAGTACTTTTTGATTGCAAATTCAATTTTACATAGAAAAATGAAGTTGAAAATTTTTTGCGACCAATATTTCGATTTTTTGAAAAAATAGTATTGATTGAAAAATTCATAACTCGGTCAAAGATTTTTTGCACATTCTGTAAATTTTCTAAAAAGTTGGCATTTGATGTCCCCTAAAACATATTAGAAAAAAAAATAAGAATAGTGTTTTTTGCAAATCATGTTTTAGTGACAAAAAGTGAAACCAAAAATCGTCAAAAAAAATTTAACGTGTATCACATTTTTCCAGTGTAGTGTTCATCCATAACTACAACTTTGCAGAAGACACCAAATCGATCAAAAAATTCTTTCAAAAGATACAGATTTTTAAATTTTCATACATCATTTTTGTATGGGCTGCTGCCAAATTTGTTTGGAAAATTATATGGACAAACTAATGATGCAAAATGGCTTCTTTGGGCATACCGAAGGCACCAAAAAAGTTTCAGCCAGATTAAAAAATACAAAAATTAAAATTAAAAAAAGACCGATTTCGTAGAGAATTGCTCTAATATTCTAACAAATTCTGAATTTTGGAACCACAGTTTGTTAACAGACGTACAAGTTTAAATAATTTTTTTAATGAATTCGTTGATATTTTGCATTTTTTATATATGACAAAAATTTTAGGTAAAATTTGTAATATCTTAATCGGGTTTCAGAAAACCGGATTTGATTATTATTTTTTAGTTTATTTTTAGGTGTTACAATTTCATCAGCAGGATTATAATAATAATAATAGTCTATCACTAAAAAAAAACAGTATGATTTGTTTTATTTAAAATATTCCTCCACAAGCAGAAGTTCCGACCCAAAAGTAGAAGATAAAAAGAGAAAATCCCATCCTTCTCCTTTGCACCCTCAGAAGGGAAAAAGGCAAAATATCGAAAGAGTTTCCTCTCCCTCTCCCCCTTAAAAAAACAACCCAACTTTGACAGCTCGCCCCCTAAGAAACGATTCCCCCGTGCAAACTTACCGATCCGGATGGTGTCCGGCAGTGCCGCGCTCGGTTCCGGAAGCACCAGGAACCAGCAGGCCAGTGACAGCGTCAGCGCCGTCACAAAACCGAACCGCTTGCCCATGGTTTGTTGTCGACTTGCAACGCAACTCCCCCCGCGCGAAAGCTTCACAAACACGATAACAAAAGGAAGCTGCAACTTCCTCTTCCTTCTGCCTGCCCCTCCCACGCACTAACACAACACACTACTCACTCCCACAAACTACCCGATCCCGAAAATAGGCGCCCACTTGGATGATGATGCACTCCTCCCCTCCCCTCGCCTTCGTTCGTTCTTCTTCCTATTCTCTACGCCCAAAGCATCAATCACAACTTTCACAACACACTCGTGACATTTCTAACCTCGCTCACTTCCGGTTCCACGCAAAACGTCCGCGACCCGTCCAGCGTCAAAATCCGACGACCTTCAGCAGCGATTCCATCGCGAAATTCGCCGTCCAAAAAGCCCGAAATCGCGTCAAACGTCAACGCGAGCGAAAAATCACATTCACTTTTTTTGACAGTTGCTTCCTCTTCTTCTTCTTCCTCTCTCTCACTCCCGCAGCATCCCCAACTACCGCTACTAAACGCACCCCCGGCTGCTTCGATTCACAACTCAAACGCACACACACGCGCTCATACCCAAATTGTCCCGGAAAAATGGCGTTCCGTTGTTCCGGAGTGCCGACGCGCCGCCCGAACCGATGTCGCCCTCTCGCGGCGAGCGTTTATCTCCAACTGACGTGGGGATGCTGCGAAAGGATGCTTGCTGGCCGGAAGATCCCTTTTGGGGGAGAGAGCTCACCAATACATGCAGAAAACGGGGGGAAGCCTTTCGCTCTCTCTCTCTCTCTCTGTTTACGTTTGACATTGTAGTGTTCGTTGGGGAAGAGGAGGGGTGGGGGCGAGTTTGCGCGTTGGAGCGAATCCATGTGCGTTTTTTGGTGGTGGTTGTGGGCAGTTTTTGACAATGGCAACTGATAAGAGTTGTTTATCTCGTGGTGGAGCGTAAGGAGTAAGGACGGTGGAAACTGTCAACGGTGACAGATTGGTGGGGTTGTATTGGTTGAAGGATGTCTGGATAATGTTTTGTGCCACCCGATTTGGGATACGGAAGCTCTCGTTCGGTCAAATGTCAGAAGCTTTAACGCTGTGTGAGCTTTCATAAGGGAGCGTTTATTTATTACGCAACGCAAAAAATGGATTTTAAGACCTCAATTTTGTCTCAAT
The DNA here is from genome assembly GCF_016801865.2 of Culex pipiens pallens. Lineage (NCBI taxonomy): Eukaryota > Metazoa > Arthropoda > Insecta > Diptera > Culicidae > Culex > Culex pipiens. The sequence continues at coordinate 14,915,077 of NC_068937.1, forward strand.
TTTTTCCTAATTTTTTCTCATTTTTGTTTCAATTTTGTCTAAATTTGGTCTCAAATTTTGTCAAAATTTTGTCTTAATTTTGTCTCAATTTTGTCTCAATTTTGTCTCAATTTTGTCTCAATTTTGTCTCAATTTTGTCTCAATTTTGTCTCAATTTTGTCTCAATTTTGTCTCAATTTTGTCTCAATTTTGTCTCAATTTTGTCTCAATTTTATCTCAATTTTATCTCAATTTTGTCTCAATTTTGCCCAATTTGTCTCAATTTTGTCTCAATTTTGTCTCAGTTTTGTCTCAATTTTGTCTCAATTTTGTCTCAATTTTGTCTCAATTTTGTCTCAATTTCGTCTCAATTTTGCCTCAATTTTCTTAATTTTGGCTCAATTTTGTCAATTTAGTCAATTTTGTCAATTTTGTTAATTTTGTCAATTTTGTCAATTTTGTCAATTTTGTCAATTTTGTCAATTTTGTCAATTTTGTCAATTTTGTCAATTTTGTCAATTTTGTCAATTTTGTCAATTTTGTCAATTTTGTCAATTTTGTCAATTTTGTCAATTTTGTCAATTTTGTCAATTTTGTCAATTTTGTCAATTTTGTCAATTTTGTCAATTTTGTCAATTTTGTCAATTTTGTCAATTTTGTCAATTTTGTCAATTTTGTCAATTTTGTCAATTTTGTCAATTTTGTCAATTTTGTCAATTTTGTCAATTTTGTCAATTTTGTCAATTTTGTCAATTTTGTCAATTTTGTCAATTTTGTCAATTTTGTCAATTCTGTCAATTTTGTCAATATTGTCAATTTTGTCAATTTTGTCAATTTTGTCAATTTTGTCAATTTTGTCAATTTTGTCAATTTTGTCAATTTTGTCAATTTTGTCAATTTTGTCAATTTTGTCAATTTTGTCAATTTTGTCAATTTTGTCAATTTTGTCAATTTTGTCAATTTTGTCAATTTTGTCAATTTTGTCAATTTTGTCAATTTTGTCAATTTTGTCAATTTTGTCAATTTTGTCAATTTTGTCAATTTTGTCAATTTTGTCAATTTTGTCAATTTTGTCAATTTTGTCAATTTTGTCAATTTTGTCAATTTTGTCAATTTTGTCAATTTTGTCAATTTTGTCAATTTTGTCAATTTTGTCAATTTTGTCAATTTTGTCAATTTTGTCAATTTTGTCAATTTTGTCAATTTTGTCAATTTTGTCAATTTTGTCAATTTTGTCAATTTTGTCAATTTTGTCAATTTTGTCAATTTTGTCAATTTTGTCAATTTTGTCAATTTTGTCAATTTTGTCAATTTTGTCAATTTTGTCAATTTTGTCAATTTTGTCAATTTTGTGGTTTTTTGTTTTTTGTTTTTTGTTTTTTGTTTTTTGTTTTTTGTTTTTTGTTTTTTGTTTTTTGTTTTTTGTTTTTTGTTTTTTGTTTTTTGGTTTTTGTTTTTTGTTTTTTGTTTTTTGTTTTTTGTTTTTTGTTTTTTGTTTTTTGTTTTTTGTTTTTTGTTTTTTGTTTTTTGTTTTTTGTTTTTTGTTTTTTGTTTTTTGTTTTTTGTTTTTTGTTTTTTGTTTTTTGTTTTTTGTTTTTTGTTTTTTGTTTTTTGTTTTTTGTTTTTTGTTTTTTGTTTTTTGTTTTTTGTTTTTTGTTTTTTGTTTTTTGTTTTTTGTTTTTTGTTTTTTGTTTTTTGTTTTTTGTTTTTTGTTTTTTGTTTTTTGTTTTTTGTTTTTTGTTTTTTGTTTTTTATTTTTTGTTTTTTGTTTTTTTTTTTGTTTTTTTTTTTATTAATTTAACCTTGCTACTTGTCTACTAAGTGAATCACTAGTCTATACTAAATACACCTTCCAACTCAGGAAGCAATTAAGAGATTGACTCTCCAACGCTCCCCATTCACTCCTTATCAGATGTCGAAACTCGTTCCAGAACCCGGCCGTGTCAAATTACATTTATGATTAATTGACCTCTAGTAGAGAACTTCCGTTTTACAACATCCCTTCCTCTTTTCACTGCAAACGTACTGCAACTGCAAATCTACAAACATCCTCGGTTCTGTTTACCAACAAGAAGTGTCTCTAAAAATAGAGCCGAACCCATGTTTTCCACCATCAGCTGGTTGCCAATATCGGCCATTCGGTCAAAGCCAGGCCACGTGCTCTTCGCTTGCAAAGTGTGTGACATTCGTGCTCGTCACAGCGAGAAAAGTCAAGTTTTTCACGCTTTCCCACCCATCAGCGAGATCAGTCGGCCGGTGATCTTTGCACGAAACGTTCGCAAGTTTTTGGTTCCCTCGCTTCGTATGTGACACTGAAACGTGAAGACGCCGCCATATTGGAAATTGGAGCAAAATGCGTCTCCTTTGGCCGCTCGCGTTGGCCGCACTGCTTGTTTTGGCCCGGGCCAAGCGCGAAATACCTGTGGGTGAGTTCGGTCGTGATTGTTTATCGGAAAATCCGCCGGCAATCGATTTAATTGGTGGAAAATCGATTAATTGACGGACGGCGGGTTGGACGGCAAAATGGCGCCGTTCGGGTGCTCCGAAGTGTCAAAATCGCATGGCAAGACGCGTTTGTGGCAGTGTTGGCAGTGAAAATCGCATTTTTTTCGAAGAAATGAACGAAATAAGACGATTAATTGTAAATTTTGTGATGATTGCACAAATTTGATGAAAACTCGACGGGCGCCGCCATTTTTTCACAAAAGTTGCGCGCGCATCATTTTGCTTTTGCGTGACACGAAAATGACCGAGCGTGCACGTGACGGAGCCGAAGATTGCCGAACGGTTTGTTTGAAAACAACTCGCCGCACGAAGATCCACGATCGGCAGGCACGAAAGTGTCATGTTTTTTTGCGAGCTTGTCATTGCCATGGCAATAAAGTGCATGTTTTTCTGGCGTTTTTGCGATGTAAACAATATTGTTTACATGTTGGGCAAGGAGGTTGAACACATTTAACCAGCCCTCTGTCACTGCCGCCATGTTTATGAAACCAAAATATTCGATGACGAACACCAAGAAAACAAAGAAGAAAACAAAGGTGTCTACTGTCAGATTTTGAAAAATAAACAAAGTGGGGGTGCTTTTGCTATTGTTGAAGGTTCTTTACTTACTCCACGATTCAGAGCAGCTTTCGGTCAGATTCTTGCTCCGAAAAAACAGGAACCCGGCCGGTGCCGGTTTTCGGAAGAGGTAAAATTTTACTCTGCTTCTCCGGCTGCAGCCAGCCAGCCGGCCGATTCAAGAGCTCCTTAGTTTCCGGCCTCATACACCCACGATAAACGTCCGGAAATATGCCCAAGATACACAGGACCACTCGCGTGACCACTTGAATCAAATTTTGTTATAATTTTATCACAAAATTATTATCTTTGATTAAGCGCGCCATTTCCCTATTTTTATGTAAACAATTAGAAGACACCAATACTACTTCATCCAAAGCTTTGTTTATGATGGGCTCTTCACACATACTAATGCTCAAACTCTATCCAATGCATTGTTTATGGTGGGCTCTTCACACATACTAATGCGTGGGCTCTTCTAGGTTTTGATAACTGTCAAACGTTCTAGGCATTTACAGTGGTGCCAGGGGGCTGCATTTAACAATTTCGTTCTCTTATCAATTGAATACCGACAGTCGAGCTTATTTACTTGTTTTGTTTGTGTAACTGTCATTTCCACGGCGTTCCGATTCGCTGATTTGAGACCCGGAGATATCAATCCCAAAAATGGATCAACAGATTCGAGTTGAAGAAATCAAGCAAAACAATGTGAATGGGCCAATGTCGAAATGTAAACAAAGAGTCTATCCTGCTCACGTCAGTGGAGGTTTGCATTGTTTTGCTACACGGAGAAAAAAGAGTTCCCAAAATCGTGAACAAGCGTTCATGAAAATGGGAACCGAGAACAAAGTGTTCAAACCCTCCCTTTCTCCGTGTAGAAATGACAGTTCTCCCATAAGGAATACATTGTAGGAAAAAAAGCAAAAAACAGCTCGAATGGAAATGCTCCATTAACGAATCGCGCGCTCTGTAATGGATTACTAGATTCGATTGACAGTTCACCCATGAAAAATACATCGCAGAAAAATGTAAAAACTGCTCGAATGTTCCATTGGCTGACGCACGAAGTGATTTGTTTACCTTTTTTGGTACCCTCCGCAAACGTCAAACCATACAAAATTGTTGCCGGATTTTTTTCGGAAGAGATCCAGCAGCAATTTGTATAGATTTGACGTTTGCTGAGGGTGCTTGCAAAAGACAATGGAATACATTGTAGAAAAAAGCGAAAACTGCTCGAATGGAAGTGCACCATTGTGCCAGAATGCCATGGCAGCTCGACTTAGAAGAGCTGTCAAAATCTGCTCGAACGATTGAGGGCCCATTTTCGCGATAAAAAATCGCGATTAAACGTGAGAGGGTTGACAGCTCGACACGTCGAACTCATGATCCACTTCTTCCCTCCCAAGGTGCCATCTTCCACGAGGACAACTACGAGGCCGAGGTGGCGTTCCGCTATGCGATCGAGCGGGTCAACATGCACGAGAAGCACTTCGAGATGACGCCGATCATCAAGTACGTGTCCCCGGACGACAGCTTCAAAACGGAGAAGAAGGTTTGCGAGCTGGCGTCCGAGGGCGTCACGGCGATCTTCGGCCCGAGCTCGATGCTGACGTCCGGGATAGTGAGCTCGATCTGCAAAACGATCGAGATTCCGCACATTATTACGCACTGGGATCCGGAACCGCTGGGCGGGATCGACCCGGAGCTGCAGGCCATGACGATCAATCTGTACCCGGAAGCGGACGTGTTGTCGCGGGCGTTGCGAGACTTGATCGTGGATTACAGCTGGAAGAGCTTCACGATCATATACGATAGCGACGAGGGGTTGATGAGGCTGAAGGACGTTTTGCAGATCCATGGCCCGAACGACAATCCGATCACGGTTCGGCAAATCGACGACGACCCGGACTACCGACCGCTGCTGAAGGACATTGCGTCGTCCGGAGAGAGTCACATCATCCTGGAGGTCCACCCGGACAAGATCTTGGAGATCCTCCGGCAGGCGAAGGAGGTCAAGATGCTGGAAGAGTACCAGAGCTACATCATAACCTCACTCGATGCTCACACGCTGGACTTTGAGGAGCTCAAGTACTCCAGGTCGAACATCACGACGCTGCGGCTGATGGACACGAAGAGCTTCGACATCAAGAACGCCGTTCACGACTGGGAGCAGGGCGAAGCTCGGATGAAGCGAGTGTTCCGAGTGTCTCCGGAGCACGTTCGGACCGAATCAGCGCTGTACAACGATGCCGTCAAGATCTACGCCACGGCAATTCGAGAACTGGATGCAACCGAGGAGATTACCCCGTCCAGACTGTCCTGCGGAAGCAAGAACCTGCGCCAGTGGCCGTTTGGGCTGAGGATCGTCAACTACATGAAGGTCAAGACGGAGTACGGCATCACCGGACCGATCATCTTCGACGACAACGGCCGGCGGACGCACTTCCAGCTGGACATTATCGAGCTGCACCAGCAGGAGGGCTTCAAGAAGATCGCCATCTGGGACCCTCGCGGCGGAATCAACTACACGCGCAGCATCGACGAGGTCCACCTGCAGATCGTGGAATCGCTGCAGAACAAGACGTTCATCGTGGCGTCGCGCATCGGGGCACCGTTTTTGACCTGGAAGTAGGTTGACGGGGGGTTGTTTTGGGGTTTGTTGGAAGTCTAACGATCGCGTCTTTCAGGGAGAAGAAGGAAGGCGAATATCTGGAGGGGAACAACCGCTTCGAAGGGTACTCGCTGGAGCTGATCGACGGAATCTCGAAGATCCTGGGCTTCCAGTACCGCATGGAGATCGTGCCGGACGGCAAGTACGGATCGTACAACAAGGCTACCAAGAAGTGGGACGGTCTGGTCAAGTATCTGCTGGATCGGGTAAGAAACTGCCGGACAATTTCATGCCAACCAAATGACGGCCCTCATTTTCAGAAAGCGGACCTGGCCATTTGCGACCTCACGATCACGTACGAGCGCCGAACGGCTGTGGACTTTACCATGCCGTTCATGACGCTTGGTATCAGCATCCTGTACGCCAAGCCCGTGCCCCAACCAAAGGATCTGTTCTCCTTCTTGTCTCCGCTTTCCCTGGACGTCTGGATCTACATGGCTACGGCGTACCTGGGCGTGTCAGTGCTGCTGTTCGTGTTGTCCCGTATGGCCCCTGCTGACTGGGAGAACCCTCACCCCTGCAAGCAGGACGAGGTCGAAGAGGTGGAGAACATCTGGAACATGCTGAACGCGCTCTGGCTGACGATGGGCTCGATCATGGGTCAAGGTTGCGACATTCTGCCAAAGTGAGCATGGTTTAGTGGACGTAACGGACACCTAGATAACCTCGAACCTCTTTCCAGAGCTGTGTCAACGCGCGTGGTCGCCGGCATGTGGTGGTTCTTTGCGCTGATCATGCTCTCGTCCTACACCGCCAATCTGGCCGCGTTCTTGACGATGGAGCGCATGGACGCCAGCATCGAGAGTGCCGAGGATCTGGCCAAGCAGAGCAAGATCAAGTACGGAGCGGTGCTGGGCGGCAGTACGCTCAGCTTCTTCCGCAGCTCGAACTTTTCGACGTACCAGCGCATGTGGGCCGCGATGGAATCGACCCGCCCCTCGGTGTTTACCAAGAGTAACGACGAAGGTCGCGATCGAGTGCTCAAGGGACGTGGACTGTACGCGTTCTTGATGGAGTCGACCTCGCTGGAGTACATTACGGAGCGGTACTGCGAGCTGACGCAGATCGGGGGTCTGCTCGACTCGAAGGGCTACGGTATCGCGATGCCAGTCAGTGAGTATTGTTTGGAGGTCGCTTCCCAGATCATAATACAAAAAAAAACTAACCGTATCTTCCCGTAGATTCGCCGTATCGAACCGCAATTTCCGGCGCCGTACTGAAGATGCAAGAGGAAGGCAAGCTGCACCAGCTTAAAACCCGCTGGTGGAAGGAGATGCACGGTGGAGGTCGCTGTGACGAAGCCGCTACGACCTCATCCGGCGATTCAGCGGCCGAACTCGGCATAGACAACGTCGGTGGCGTCTTCGTCGTCCTGGCGTTTGGTTGTTTTTGCGCCTTCGTGATCGGAATACTGGAGTTCCTCTGGAACGTGCGCAAGGTGGCAGTGGACGAGAAGGTCACCCCGTGGGAAGCGCTCAAGGCGGAACTCAAGTTTGCCCTCAATCTGTCGATTACGACCAAACCGGTGCACAACACGCTCAGCGAGTCCGAGTCGGCCAAGAGCTCGATGCGGTCCAAGTCGGAGTCGAGGCGGGGTTCGGAGTCGGTGGGCAGACGGTCCAACAACATCCGGACCGGGGCGAGCCTCATGAATGTGGACAAGATTGGGTTTGTGTTTAACAACAATAACAAATGAATGTTTGAAATTGTTATTAGAAGAAATGTATTGTTTGTGTGACACAAAGAGTTTTATTTATTGTAGCAAGTGCACTTTTAATTCAATTGTAAAGAGATTTCATTACGGTGCAATAAAGATAGTGTTTGTCAATATTCTTTTAGCAATTCCGTCTTGAAACTGCTTACTTTTCCTGTCATTCTCGAAAAGAATTTTTTTTTTTGGTATCGATATGGATTCCATAATGCAAACTTTACACCAAATTCTTGTTAACTGGCAGCACCGTGAGCAAGAGGTTAGCATTTTCAGTGACGGGTATCTATTTTTGACAGTTGGCTTTTGTTTACGTCGCGGCATCTAATATTTCTGTTCATTGCTTGTTTACGCTTCAATCACTCCAGTCGCAAATAAATTGATCTTAAGTTTCAAGCTACAAAACCCTGTTTTTTGCTGTACCTGGTGTGGCGGCAATAGGTTATGGGCCCATCCGACAGGAAGTTGTAGAGATAGAGAATTTGTGCAAAAGTTGAATTTGTTGGAGTTCGACGAAGCAAGTTGCTGAAAGTTAACGAAGGAAGTTGCCGGTAGGATGGAAGGTGCAAAGCACAGACAAACAGACGGGACACTCGAGTGCCGAACCATCGTCCCTCAAAAACGGTTATTTCAAATTCAATTTTGTTTCGGCATCCACTCACCCGGCGCTGATGGCGCTGCTGTCGTGACAGCTCGCCCGTCTTTTCTCAGTGTGTGTGATGCGTGTTTTTTTGTTTTTAAGTTGAGCGTGAGCACGTGTGAGGCAGCAAATGAAAACAAAAAAAAAACAGCCTCCCACCTCGAGTGCCTCCAGTTCAACCCGCCGGAAGGCCGCTTCATCTGTGGAGAGTTCGAATCCGGCCGAATGCACCTGAACGACGAGAGCCAGCGGTCCCGGACGTAGTGTTCCGGCGGAAACACGAGCAAACGGAAATTTACGGGCACTTCTTCGACAAGCACGACTTTGGGTGTATCAATCGGAGGCGAATCTACCCCACGAGGGCGACTCGGACAGCGTGACGGACCGGAAGCGGTCGGACATGATGGAGTAGTACAACGAGGCAGAACGAGTGCCAGAACCTAGCTTTTACCCCACTATTAACCAGATAGGCCTGCTCCACTGCCTGCCGAAGTCGAGGCTGCTGCTGAGGCGCCCGCTACTGCGGAGAAAGCCGGATCCTGTGGTGGAGTCATCTCCTTCGGAGCAACCTGCTTATCCTTCGTGGACTGCTGCTCAGATTGCTGCTGCTGGTCGTCCTTTTGGCATTTTGACGATGTTGCGTCGATCGTGAGCGCCACTCTTCGCGACTTTTTTTGTCTCATTCGGTCCTTTTGGTTTTGTTGGCTGGCAACTTAATTGCGCCGTGGACACGTTCCCCCGGATGTTTCCAAACGCCCATCGTGGGGATCAATTCCGTTAGTTTTGAATTGAATTTTCCTATTCCGGCGGCCACTACTGGTGTTTTCGTGACCGGGATATCTGGTGTCAGGTGTAATGGTTCATGTTTTCGATGGAGGAGGAATCTTAGACGGAACATGCAAGCAACGGGGAGGACCAGTGGTGTGGTCTCTATCATTGTGTTTATCTTGCATCGCTGCAGGTGCTGCCGCATGATTTGCCTCATGAGGTTCTGCCCTTGGAAACGGAACCGACCGTGGAACCGACCCACCGTCATTTTCGGCCGTCGGTTTTGATTTATTTATTTTGATTTTGTTACTGATGATCAGCAACAACAAAATTATTTCGAAACAGCTGTTAATGTTTACAATCGTTAAGGCTTGATTGTCTCACGCATACACTAACATGACACATGACAGTAATGGGTTTGTATTGGTGTGTTTGGGCTGCGCTTCGGCATAAGCTCACCAGGCAGCGCTGGCGTCGCCGTGATTTGGTGGTTTGATGAAGGACGATGGATTTCAAAAATAATTTGTATGGAGAGTCACGTCTGTTTGTCTGTGGTGCAAAGCTTATTGTTATTCAAACAGCTTGATTAAAATTCCTTCTCCTCGCGATGAAAAGCAAACTTTAGCTCAAATTCCACCACAATCTTACGGCCCAAGCTTCTTTCTTCAGAAAGCATACAGAATCTGCCTTACCTTAGCCTTGATCCTGCTGTCGATTGGCGGCACCAGTACCCTGGCCATAACCAGGTTGAAGTAAACCTGATTCGGAGATTGACCGACGAAAAGAAACCCATCTGTAGGTCTGTCAAATTCATCACCTAGAAGAAGATCCCCAAACCATTGCGGGGCCACCGAGGCCCAACAGCGGCAAAACTGTCATCAAATTCGTTGAATTTTTTTCGATTTGTCCTTGAAATTTCTAGTAAACAAATCTGCCAAGTTGCAGTGCCAACTCTCACTACCACATGACATGTCACATGCACTAACACAGCGGTTCTCAACCTGGGGTACATGTACCCCTGGGGGTACCACAAGCGGTCTCAGGGGGTACCGGAAAACAAACCCCGTAATGGCGGACATTTGAATAATATCCCAGACAAAATATTTGAGAAAAGCAACAGATTAGAAACAAAAAAACAACGCAACATTTTTTTGCAGATTATTTAATTCACTTCGTTTTTGCTAATCGATTATCATTAAATTTGAAAAACAACTATTTTGCATTATTGATTGATTCATACAAAATGGGGGCTGTCCATACACAAGTGCTATGAATATTTTCGAAAATCTGTACGTTGAGATGGCATGTTCTGATCACAAATCTTTGGAAAAGTTTATAATATAGTTTTCCCAGAAAAATATTTTTTTCGAATTGTTGGCCAAGCTATGATTTTAAAAAATCGACAAACCACATAGAAAATATTTAAATGAGAAAAATCGCTTGCATTCGATAAGAAATTTTATTCATTAAATCAAATGTACCGTTTTTTTAGATTTTTGTTCATTTTTTTCTTTAAATTTTTGTCTCATATCTGGAAAAGAAAAAAAACGAAACTACCATCTCTTAAAAAAATTCAATAGTTTGGTAAAAGATTCTAAAGTTTCATTATTTAACATTATTTTTTCGACCTGTCTTTAAGTTTTGCCAAAAATTAAACTTAGGAAAAAATGTTTTTATTGTAATGTTACCCAATAAGGTACATATTTTTATTATTGATATGGAACACCTGTTTTAGCCTTGTTACTGTACAATATTTTGATATTTTTTAATAGTTTCGGATAGAACAGACACACAACATCTGAAAAAGTGCATCGTTTTCCCAATTTCAAGTTTTTAAGTGCTCTAAAAACTGCTGTCCCTATTCATACTGTAGTCCCGATTCGCCTCAGATAACATTAAAGAATTTTTTTAGAGATGCAAAATATTTGATTTTTTAAATTGAAAATAGTTACAACTCGAAAACTTAACTTTATCAACAAGTTTTTTAGTAAAATTTACAATATTTTCAATTCAGCAGGAAAGAAAAAATGAATCAAAGAAAAGTAGGGGAAGGTGGGCCAAGACGACCAAATGGGGCAAGATGAATAATCGCTCGTATGGCCGTAATTTTTTACAATTTCGATGTTTCCAGTATGAGGAATTGTTGTTAGCATTGCAATTAGTTGACTCTACTACCACATAACCACCATGGGGCATAAGATTGAATGAAGTTTTTTTTTCAAAGCCTTTGATTTCTTATAATTTTTGGAAAGTACAAAATAAGGCTAAGGGTTCGTTTTAAGGCTCATTTATCAAAATGCAATTTTCCTGAATCAGTAGTGTCCCTACCAATGATTTGCACCTATTATAAAGTATGTTTTATCATTTCGTTGTTTTTGTTGAAAGCTTTTAAAAAACCTTGTTTAAGTGGGGCAAGTTTACCACATGGATTTTAAGAATGGAACAAATTACGAATTGCTGCAAAAACATATTTTATTGGGATATGGATGCATAAAAGTACTTAAAAACTGATAAAAAATGTTAAAAAAAATGTTCATACAAAATATAAAAAAATCATACAAAATATAACGTTATTATAAAAAATTTCCATTTATCTACAAGAAATTATTATTTTTTTCAAAAAACGATCAAATTATTAGTAAAATATTATTATTTCAGCTAAAAATTAATTTTATAATCTACTTTTATCGTGAAAAACTGGATTTTTTAGAAACTTGTTCTATCAAAGTCGTAGTCAAGACCTGGGATTAGATGACTATAAAAAATCCGACAGATTTTTTAACGTTTTTAATGGGTTTTAACGAGCATTTCCTTAGCTTGCCTCACTTTCCCCTACATGGGCATTGTTTGGCCTACCCAGTTTGTTTTAAAACAATTCTAGACACAAACATTAATCTTTTTAACAATATTTTTCGATTTATTTAAATATCCAATAAAAATTTTTTTCACTTTTTAAGTGTTTTTGAATAACCCTGAGTCAATGCGGTTTCAAAAACACCCAGGAAGCATAAAAAAATGTTCCAAGAATATTCCCGATTTAGTTTGAATTTTATCAATGTCCCCCGAGTTACAGCTACAGAACATTTAAACAGATTGTTTTTTCTCCAAAATTTAAGTTTCTCATACCAAAAAAATCCGATATTTGGAATATAAAAGAAACTCCTATAAGTGAAAAAATTTCATGTTTAAAAACTAAGGGGTACCAGCAGCTTAAGCAAAACGAAAAGGGGTACCCAGCCAAGAAAAGGTTGAGAACCGCTGCACTAACACATTAACAGCTCTCCTACATCGCAATGCTGATTTCTAGCGTTGGCCACCAGATTGAGCTACACAGAAAAAAATATGTGAATTTACTCGACACGGAAAAAATGAATCACATGTAAACTCATGGTACGTTCGTTTGAAGAGCCGGTGCGGCACTGAGTGCCACACTCGTCGGTGTCAGTTTTGGTTCAATCGAACGTCATTTGTCAGTGCGCGTGGAACTCGCATGAAACTGAAAAAATATCGAGTGCGGCACTAGAGTTTCAGTTCCAAGATGGCGGCGAAACTCGTGCGGAACTAGCGTGAGTTTCTTCAAAGAAACACTTTGACAGCTCTGAGTGCGGCACTCAGTGTGGCACTAGCCATCAAACGAACGTACCATCAGTTGATGTAAATTTGACATTCGACGTAAACGGTTGAATCACACGTAAAATCATGTTTTTACGTATAATTTGTTGCAAATTTACATCAAATTGCATTTAAATTTAAATGTTTAATGACGTGCAAAAGTGTTACATCATAAATGATGTAACATTCGGAAATATTTTTTTGTGTGTAGTTGATGATTATTGTCTTACTTTTTTGTGATTGATGGATTTTTATAAAAATTCTTCAATGATTTACATCTGTTTGTCTGTGGTTGATCCACCGAAAAAATGTTGTCTTGTTTATTTATTATTTTGCATTAAAATGAAAAGAAGTGATCAGAAATGGTTTTTAATCGTGTTTTTTACCGTTGTACATAAAAAATCACATAGGGCTTTAGGACCCTATCTCACTTTCGTTCGTAGATTGCATACTTTCCGGGCGTTTTTTTTACCTTTCGGAAGTCGCGTGGTTTCCCTGTTTGAAAAATGTCGCTCGTCGTACGAGTTGTCGCACGGCGTTGATTCTACTGGTACGTTCGTTTGAAGAGCCGGTGCGGCACTGAGTGCCGCACTCGTCGGTGTCAGTTTTGGTTCAATCGAACGTCATTTGTCAGTGCGCGTGGAACTCGCATGAAACTGAAAAAATATCGAGTGCGGCACTAGAGTTTCAGTTCCAAGATGGCGGCGAAACTCGTGCGGAACTAGCGCGAGTTTCTTCAAAGAAACACTTTGACAGCTCTGAGTGCGGCACTCAGTGTGGCACTAGCCATCAAACGAACGTACCATACGATTCTACCGTTTCGATATCGATTGGTCGAAAGGACGACAAACACTCAACATGCCCGACAATTTTTTTTCCATAGATTTTTCTTCAATTCGACGTCACGATTTTCACAGTTCTCTTCAGTTGATCTTGTTTGAACTTGATTTCAACCGAATCGAACCAGTTGTCGTTGCTGTTGGGCTTCGGGGGGATTTTGGCAGATTAATAGGTAAGTGGTGTTACCGAGGGGTGAGACACAAGCTCTAATCAATTATAATTATCGGATAAATAATTAGAAGTTATCAGTTAGTTGATTAGTGTGACGCTAATCGATTACCGGGTCCCACCTTCTATCATTATCTTGGTCTGATGAACAAATGTCAAAAACACAAAACCAAAACAAAATTGCTTGCTTGCTTTGCTTGCCGTTGAGATCCAGAAGGCCGTCAGGACGGGGACGGGGCCATCAGGGCCGTAGGACGGGGCCATCTGGACGTGTACCTGCCGTACAAGAAGCTCTAGAAGAACATGGAGACGGTGAAAAAGATTCTGTGTGGAAATCTCGGAAATCTGGATGATCAGAAAACTGAAAACTGACTGAGCGTAGCGGACCTGTGATTGCACCTGGATCGTGTGCGGCCATGCAGGTGGTGATGGCCCAGATGACGATTCTGTAGTTTATCTCGTCGATATTACTGAATATTGCCGTTCCGTCGACGATTCAGTGCGATAAAGGCGCAGGTTGGCGGGATCTGGCTGCCGGTGTTGCCGGTGCCAAGTACGGAGTGGCGAAGCAGGTGATTGGAGCTTCTTCACACATCCCGAAAGGTAGACGTTTGGTCGGTCATATGCATTGGCGTTAATGGTGCTGCCGTGATCGACGCGAACGAAAGAGTTAGAATGCGGAAACATCGAGAACAATTTTTGGGATTTTCCGGCGTCGAGAATAAAAAACATCTAACAAAAGAAGTACGAATACAACGAACAATTTATTTGTAATTTTAATCAGACATTCATTGGTACACTCTGTCCCAGTCTCGAGGGTCTCTTGGCCGGCTCGTAGTTGCGACTACTTGGCTACGTGACATCCACGGAACCGGCAACGAGATACTTCAAACCTGTTGAAAGTTTCCTAAGTAGCCTGGCTACGAGACATCAACGAGATGAAGTCACGGTGACTTCCGGCAACAGGTCTATCTGGGCCTGGCAGGTTGATAATGCACAGCTAAATGCGCTTAAGCTTCAGAACATTATACTATCAAAAACTCCAAAAGTAATCGTCAATTTGCTGTACTGTACTAGATAGTGGTGAATGATCTTCTCTGTTTGATTGTGCATTTTCTCACCCATTTCAGATTTCAAATTCGATTTCTACATCTACTTTGCTAAATAGTGTTTGCTTCGATATCGGTTCCGCGACCGGTCCGTGTCTTCAGCACGTAGTTCTACGCGCAAGCCAGCAATCACTCTGATCATATCCAGTTGGTGCTTGTTTTCGTTCTCTCGCCACTGGGCCAACTCCTGGCTAGTCAACTCTTCCGGGATCATGCGAACCAGATGGCACGCCTCGATGCGCTTCTAGCAAATCTTTTGGAACAGCGACCGATTATTGCAATCCTTGATGTTGGTCACTAGCAAGCGATACTTGGTGCCGTTGCCCTTGTTGAACATTTCCTCCTTGATCTCGGCCAAGAACGCATCAAGCTCGAACTCGGTGAGACGCATCGCCAGCAGCTGCGCCCCCGACACTCCCTCGTCCGGGCATTTTCCGTGGAACCATTAATCGCATACGTCGTTTTAGATCAGGAACCGGTGTGTGTGTCAGGCAGCAAATGAACTACAACCTGTTTGAAAAATAAAATGAGTTGCAACTTAACAACGAGAGAAACCAACTCACCTTTCCGGCTTGTCCTCCGAGTTCCAGCTATTGTTCAACTTAAGCTCAATATCGGCTCTTTTCGCGGCCACAAGAACCGTACTCTGCTACACTTCCTTTTGCTCCCGACTGTGGTGGCTCCTCAACCATCAAGTTTCCGCTGAGGGATGTTGTTGCCATGAGGGCGGCGGCCTTCTTGCTAGAGGAAACCTTGCAGCTTTACGAAGTGAATATCGACGCGGCAGAAGGAACGACTATAAGGAGCCGGAGGCGCGGTGCCTGATGCGGGAGACGATGCCACTGGGGTGCGGGCCGGAACTTCCAATTTGGGCGCGACTTTGTGGCAGGTTCTTTGGTCGTGGGTACTGCGATAATTCGGCCATCACAACGACGGATCTGCATCTGCGGTCTCGACGTAAATCTTACATCTGTCAAAATGACTTTTGACCAATGGCCATGATCATTTGAAGGGTGATGGCGTGATGGGGAATGTTCTGTCAAATCAGCGCTAATCAACTAACTATTAGACAATAATCAGCGCTAATTGATTAGTGAAATCATAATCCATTAGATGTGTCCTGCCCCTCGGGTGTTACTTTTCCGGAAAGTTCCGGCCGAAGTGGGCGAGTGGCCAAATCATAGTGTCCTATGTTCTGGAATTCCAGATTTCGGTTGTCGAGGACGGGACATATCGTTAACCCGGCGGGTCATGTCCATTTCCATGGTCCTTGCCGGATGACGGTACGGGAAGGAATCGGTCTGCAATTGAGAAGACGGATTGGTGTTTTGCCTTCCGTGGGAGGTGAATTTTCATTTCGTTTTTTTTTTTTTGTTAAATTCAAAAATTCTTAATTATTTAAAAAATTTCAAATCCAAAAATTAAAAAATCTATAATTCTTACGTTCAAAAATTTTAAACTCAAAATTCCTGAACTCTTAACTTCTGAATTCCTAAATTAATTAATTGTACAGTCCAGACCACGTCCAGACTCTATTATCCGAAGGCCTCGGAAAAATTTCGGGTAATCAAAATCAATTACGGCGAAAAAATCCTAAAAAACGATAGAGCACTGAGCACTTCACTGCTGCTTGCTCTCGTGCGTACACGGAGGTGGAGCCGGAAACCTCGTTTAAGGTGAATCCCAAGCGAAAGCATCCCAAGGAACTCAAGTCGGAGAAGAATCGGCGATCCGTAAGTTAAATTAAGTTAAAAAGTAAAGTGAAAAGATGAATTATGCTTGCTTGAATAAAAACAAATGAATAAAAATAAAACAAAACTTTTTTTCAACCTAAAAATTCGAAATGACAGCACACGACAATACCGTAGTAACAGTTCAATAGGGCGAATCTGCGTTTGTAAACAAGCAGTCTATCCCCCTTTTACTTGACGTGAACTGTCACTTGAGCGAAAGGGATAGACTGCTTGTTTACAAATGCAGATTCACCCTATTGAAATGTTACTACGGAATAGCACGAAATCCTTAATAACAAAACCGTGCGACATCGGTCAAATGTCGTACGACTATGTCGTACAATACGACATTTTGGTGCAAAAACGTATGACATTTGCACGGACGACAAACGACGGACGTATGACGGACTTTTCAGTCAGGGATTGCATACTCTTCGGGCGTTTGTATTCTATTTTAATCGATTTCAACAAACGTCGACGAAACCGCCAAAACTCGACGAAACGACGTGTCACGCCGTTCGTCAACACTCCCCCTGCCCTGCCAGTTGTCAGTGACAACTTGTCACATTACGGCGCTGCCAACCTAAACGGTCAACGCTCTTTCCGGTTTTAGTTCGCCACTAGTGAACACACATCTGCGTGCCCACTAGTAGATTAAATACCGCGTAAGTTGGTGAAATTGTTAGAATTGTGTGACCTGAATACGTGCATTTGGTAGCGCTTCGCGCGCCGATCCCGGCCACGTCCGAATCGGGGCGGCATTCCGGGGGGAATTCCGGCGGAAATTGACACACTTTTTGGTGTTGTCAACATTCGCGGCCTTGGAGTGACGTTTCGTGGCCACGGATTGCTGGGATCGGCGCCGATTGCTGCGTTTTGTGTGTGTGGTGAAATAATTTGGCACCTTTTTTTTGTTTCTGCTTTCAGCTCAAAATGGGAAGACGTCCCGCAAGATGGTGAGTTTTTTTTGCGTATTTTCATGGTCAAACAAGTCGCCTTTCTAAAACAGTGCTTAAACAAGCAAGTCATGAGAAATTACCTTGTTTTTATGACAGTTCGCTCTAGAAAGGTAGAACAAATCGGCAAACAATAGGGTGAGAAAGATTTCCTTAACTCGATGGAATCGCTTCTCAATGTTGGTTGCTACAAAAAAATACGAGATTGTTTGACCAAATTCTCAAATCTTTTCAAAGGAGAAATTTGCTAATTTTTGCCTCGTTCCAGCTACCGCTACTGCAAGAACAAGCCGTACCCGAAGTCGCGGTTCTGCCGTGGTGTCCCGGACGCCAAGATCCGCATCTTCGATCTCGGCCGCAAGAAGGCCCTGGTCGAGGACTTCCCGCTGTGCGTCCACCTGGTGTCGGATGAGTACGAGCAGCTGTCGTCGGAGGCGCTCGAGGCGGGCCGCATCTGCTGCAACAAGTATCTGGTCAAGTTCTGCGGCAAGGACCAGTTCCACATCCGCATGCGGCTGCACCCGTTCCACGTCATCCGCATCAACAAGATGTTGTCCTGTGCCGGAGCCGATAGGTGAGCACGAGCCTGGAACTCCCGAACCCGGAATTCCGCCTTCCCGTGATGATATTGCCTTTTCAGAGCTCTGGGTTATGACCGTTCTGTGATTACCCTTTTTACACGTTGACAGAAACTGACGCCAAATTGACGCGTCAAGTCCACCCTCCAAACTCCGTCCAAAACTAGCTTCTAATCGAATCTTCTCTCTCTCTCTCCCTCCCCAGACTCCAAACCGGAATGCGAGGCGCGTTCGGCAAGCCCCAGGGCACGGTCGCGCGCGTCCGCATCGGCCAGCCGATCATGTCGGTGCGCTCGAGCGACCGCTTCCGGCCGCAGGTCGTCGAGGCACTGCGTCGTGCCAAGTTCAAGTTCCCCGGCCGTCAGAAGGTGAGTTGCGCGTTTTAGAAACATCCGCGCGCGCTTTGTTTGCAATCTCATGATGATTAAGCTTTTTCAGAGCACAGGGCTCTGACCGCAACCATGATTAAGAACCACCCTTTCACGTTGACTTTTTTTGACTGATTTCTCCTTAAATCGCTCCCCAAAAAACCACCCACAAAAAAATTCCCCCCAACTAAACCCGTCGAAACTCTCTTCCCGTCCTTACAGATCTTCATCTCGAAGAAGTGGGGCTTCACCAAGTACGACCGCGACCAGTACCAGGTGTACTGGGACGAGGGCCGCCTCGTCAACGACGGCTGCGGCGTCAAGTTCTTCAACGATCACGGCCCGCTCAAGAAGTGGGAGGCGCACGAGCGCGCGCGGTTGGCGTAGGTGCGTTCGTTGCGTTGAATTGACTGAAGGGTGTCGTCGGAGAAGGGAGAAAACAAGTCCATCAAAATAAAACAAGATTCCGGATTTTGGCTGGCAAATCGTTGAAAGTGTTGCAAGTTTCTTTTTTATTGATGACGGTCCGAAGGGGAACAAACTAAGAATTGGGATGAAAAAAGCTTTTAATGGAGCAACATTTGAAAAAGGCGCATACGCATTTTGACTTCCAGAACTATCGTAAATTCCGTGCCAACAAGTATCAATCAAACCCGCAGTGTTAAAAAATAGCTGGGATGACCAGCTATGGCTTTACACTTGAAGTTTTGAGAAAAAGTTACCTGTTGGCTCCGAATTTGCCAGCTAAACACAAAACTACATTTTTTTTTTTTTTTTCGAGAAGGTCCTATAAACATGAAACACAACAGCTTATAGGACCTTTTCTAAAAAAAATCTAGATATATAAACAACTCAAGTTTCAGGGCATCTCCACCGCAGGGAGCTAATTGCGTTGCAAAGCTAATTTGGCACCCGCGGTACTTGGGCGAGAGCTAATTTAGCTTCGAGTTCATCCGAATCTAAACAAAACTCAGGTTTGACTCGGGAGCTAATCATCTGACGGATGGTTTTTTCAAGCAAAACAATGTAATTGGGCCAATGTTAGTTTGTAAACGTAAACGATGTTTGATTTTTCGATTTCGATTCTTCGAGTTTGGAGATATTTTCCCTCCTGTGCTGCAAGTTTATGCAGGAAAATGACTTTTGGCAATCTGGGGTGATGCAGGTTATTTTTTTTATGTCGCGTTTTGGCAGTGCTGGATTAATTTTGGTCATCGCATTGTCAATCTTCTGCCGGACATTTGAAAAGGTCTTTTATATTGCGTGAAAAAAAAAAACAAAATTAAACCAAAACATTTTGAATGAACCAATGTGGATTTGAAAACAAGCAAGCTATCCTTTGCGGCCAGCTATTGTTTTACCGTTTGAATTTTATAAGAAGGTTACCTGTTGTCTCTTAATTTACAAAACAGTTCCAACTGTTTTTTTGTTTTTGTTTTTTTTAGCCTTGATGGCTATTAATGTCATCCAGTTTTATGGTACTAGGGGAAATATACCCATTTTAATCAGTCTAAGCCGTTCGACCAATTCTCATCACTTTTGCCGTTTTCCGCTATTAAATCAACATTTTCAGATGTACCAACAATGGAGAGTTGCTTGCTCACTTTTATTTGAGCTTTTTATTACTTTGGAACAGCCAAAAACACTTTACGAAAGCTGTGATTCATGATCAAAGTGCGCTGATAGGCCGATAATAGAAATAGGCTGAGAAAGGGCATAGTTCCCCTACTATTCAAAATATTGTTTAATGAAATGAAAAACTTAATATAAAATTAGGAAAAAATAAGTACTCGGAATTTTTCCTTACTCCTCCTCTGACGTTAGCAAGATACTCACATTGGCCCAATAACATTGTTTCGCTTGGTATTTATTTGAATTTCAATACATAATTTTAGAATGTTAAAATCAGTTTAATATTGCTTTAATCTGTTTTAATTTTGAAAATGTATGCTCAAATTTTCTGTTTAAATTCGGTTATATTAAATTTAGGTACTTTAATATTTTTTATTAAAAAAAATAAAAATAAACTTTTTCCACAATTTTCCAATTTAAATAAGTCGTTTTGAACCACATTCCTGATTTCTTTTTCAGTCACTCAAATTTGACATTCAAATTAAATGCATCTTCACTAGCATCTTCATTTATTTACTTTAACTTAAATTGTATTCCATTTTGGATTTTCTTGTTCAAATGCGCCTTTTTGCAACTATGCCATTTTTAAAGATAAAAACAACAACCAAAACAAATACAAATAAAAACGCTTTCTAGTCATAAATTTGCCAACACATTTAAAGTATGTTTACATTACATTTTTGGGTTAAATTATATGTTTTTTACTGGGCGTACAAAGCCTTATTTCTTTTTATTAATTTTTCAAATTTTAGAAATTTTTAAAATTGAAAAAAAATTAGATTTTTTAAAAGATTTTTTTTTTAATTTTTGAAGCATTTGAAATATTTAAAATATTTGATTTTTTAACTTTTTAAATTTCGAAACGAAAAAAAACATTTTGAATTTTTTGCATTTTTTTTATTTTTGAAGTTTGTAAAATAATATAAAGTTAGAAAGAAATTATTTTTGATTTTTTTTAAATATGTAATTTTTTCACATTAAAAATATTGAACACAGATTTTCTTATATTTCGTTTAAATAAAAAAAAAATATTCAGAAAAAATTGTCTTACAAATTACGATCGTAATTTCTCAACAGTAAAATTACGATCGTAATTTGTCGATGTTAGATCTAGATTTGCCGATGGTAAGTCGTTATCTTACTATCGAGAAATCTCGATTGTGAGTCGAGAAATTACGATCGTAACATTACGAGCGAATGCAATAATCACTACGTTATTGTCCGTTTCTTTCAAAGGTACACGCCGCGCGGCATTTGAGAATGTGCCGTAGCCATTGTTGCCAGCGATTTTCTGCACTTTTGGTGTGATTCAAAACATACCTGCTTACAATGCCAGGCGATTCGAAGAAGAAAAACGTGCAGTATGGAATTTGACAGCGCGTATTTGCCGAAAGTGCGGCGCGTCGTTTCGAGGTTGGTTTGCCGCGTGTCTTTTTCGGGAATACGCGCAATGATCTAAAAAAAATCCAACTCAAAAATCAAAATTTTGGAAACTCTAAAATTGTAATGCATTGAAATTTAAAAAAAAATAATTATGACAATTCCAAAATTGTAACATGAAATTTTTTAAAATTGTTAAATTGTTTGATTCTCAAATTTAAAAATTATTTTTTTAAAAAAGTTACTTAACGTTTAATAATTTTTGATCTTCAATCTTTTGGACTCACTGGAAAAGTATTTCAAATACCTTTCTAAAAATGTATAGCATGGCGGCTTTTCTTACAAAAAACACCCTTTTTACAATCTTGTAAACATTAGTCAAAATCGTTTTTTAGGATAACTTTTCAAGTACTTAACAAAGCATTATGGTATAAAAATATTACACTCAGCCAAAACAACTTTTAAAACATATATGGCCAGCCATATAACCAGTTGAGAAATCAATAGTTTTTTAATTCATAAGGCGACCTTATACATATTCGCATAAGCTTTCAATTTTATAAGGTATGCTTATGACATTCATGCACATTGTTTATGTGAAAAAATCATAAACTTGCCATATAAAATCAGACGTCAAGATGGCCGTTTCGTACGACGAGCTGACACTCATCGCTGATCTTTTCGGTGACGCCCCGGCGGAATCAGGAAGTGTTTTCTCGCAGTTCGGCCTAACTACAGTTGATTTGGTGACTATTGGCCAGGCGGCATTCGAAAAGCGCCTCGGATTGCTTCTCCCGGAAACAATTTGTTTGTTTTGGGAAGCAATTGCCCGTTGGAGAATCCGGAATGTAAGAATACTAACAAAATTTGTCATCTAAGTAAATAACTTTTATATTAAATACTTTACAGAACTTAACGAATGTGACTGTCCAGGAGCAGTTCGAAACAAATCCAACCCAAGATTCAGCCCCACCGGAAGAGGGACTTAGTCAGGATTATATTGAGGTTAAGTTCACTCCGGACCGTTAAACAGGGTCTGAATCGGTCGAGAGCGATCCAGACGACGAGGAAGTGAATCCGGGCGCCTTAGAAACAAGTTCTTTGGAAGAGGTAAAACATAAACATAAAAGTTTTTTCTCGTATCAAAAGCTCATTTTATTAAATTTGTAGTCTAAAATCATTGTCCAGTCCCACCATGGTTCTGGGACACTTCAACCGAAGACGTCGCTTCAACGGTCCGCTGAATTCGACAGCATTGCTGTAGGCAGCCAAGAAGTGACTGCAGCCAGTACGCCCCAAGCGGCCAGTACACCCCGAGCGGCCGGCAAGTTCCGAGCGGCCGGCAAGTTCCGAGCGGCCGGCAATTCCCGAGCGGCCGACACGTCTCAAGAGGCCGACACATCCCAGGCGGCCGGCACGTCCCAAGAGGCCGACCCATCCCAGGCGGCCGGCACGTCCCAAGAGGCCGACACATCCAAGGCAGCTGACACGTCCCAAGCGGCCGGCACGACCCATATAGATGTGGACATTCCGGATGCTGGGAAAACACGCAGCAAAGAGGAGGTAAATCTTAACAGCTTCATGAATTAATATGTTTATCTTATCATCATTAATGTATGGCCCATAAAAAAATGCGACATTATTATTAGGTGAAAATCGGGCCTATTTTTTCTATTTATTATGTATGAAGCATGTGTACATGTTAAATAGGTTCAAAACAAACAATCAATGCCTTTAAAATAATTCCCTTAGCTTATTTTTTTCTTGACCGGTTCCTTCCGAAGTGCGTATAACGCATAAATCAGAATAAATGTTGTCTTTTTTCAGAATCTAGTCGCGATTTTCTCCAGCTAAATAAAAATTATAATCAAAATACATTTTATTTCATTTTTTTTCAGCGTGAAAGCACATCTCCGGAATTGACTCCAAAAGTCCTGGCCTCACTAATTGGCCAAACTGATTACGGACAGCTGATTTTAAAAAATTCTCAGACGCATCCGCTTTCTAAGCCGGGTCAAGACCTCGTCGTGGAGACGGTAGGTGACTACCACATCAAGAGTGGTCGACGATGCCGCGCCGAATTTCTTGAGGATTACAGTGAAATTATTCTCGCTGTGTTCCCGAAGGAAGTGAAAGTAAAGTTATGGTGATAGGAAAATGTGAATTATTGATTTTAACTTTTTTATTTTTAAAGGAGACGTACTACATTCCGAGAATCAAAAAGTCGAATCCGAAGGGGAAGCTGTTCAGCTTCATCAACAACAAGACCCAGAAAACAAGGAGCAACATTAAGCAGGAACTCGCGCGCATCAGCCCAGCGGAAACTCCAGCCGAAGACCCGCAGGTGGGTGCGGCGATATCGTGGCTCGGCATCAACACTTCACCATGGGAAACTGTGCTAGCGCAATGGCGAGCCAGCTTCCCTGCTAGAAAACATCTGTTGAAGAACATCAACAAGTCCGACCAAGTTATCAGCAGCTACCCTCATCTGCGACTGGAATATGGATATCAACTTGTAAGTGAAATGTTCTAAAAAACAAATTTTGTTTTGATGAAAAAAAAATCGAGTCATATAAGATTTTATGTTTAGTTTTGGAAGTAAACTTAGTTTTTGGTGTATATTGTTAAAGGGGGGGTCTATTTAAGTCTATGGAAACATAATTTTATGTTACCTTAATATTTGTTGTTTGTAGCTCGACGTAGATTATCAGCAGCTCGGCCTAGGCAATCCCGCTGAAGGTACAACAAAGTGGAGTGTGTACATGAGCCATTTGATTTCTTACATAGCGAAGAACGCACGAGACCCATCGGCTACAGCTCTAATCAAAACTCTCAAACAAAGTCAGCACGCGTGTTCCGATGACACGGCTACAGGTAACAACGATCACTAATCATATTTACAACTTAAAACATGTTTTATTCTTTTTTAGACACTATGCTCCCAGTCCTGCTACGTGCGTTGTGTACGGTTCTAGCACCGGTTAAGGCGGCCCAAGGTTTCAAACCAACGATACCGCTAGCTCAAGATGAGATTTTTCAGCTAGCCGGCTCGCGAGAACAAGCTTTAGCCGATCTACGAAGCCAACCCACAGCTGCGCCGAAATTCGCTATCATCGGATTGGATTTACCGGACGTGACCGGCGAATGCATAGTTGTGCATAAAGGCCTCGAATACCGCTGTACTGAAGTCTCCCGTGGGATCGACGTAATCGTGAAGCTTCGTGCAGTACTCGGTTTGCCGTATCCGGCGGCGACTAAGCTTGTCTGGCTGTTCATTGAACGATTTATTTACGGCCTGAACCCCATCGGATCGAGCTATATGGCCATTAACAAGCTCATTGGATATCTGGAGCGCGAGAAATAATGCCGATTCCATGTTGCGTTGATGGCTGCTCTAGCAACCTTTTAGATGCTGACAAACTGTTTGACCACATAAATCAAGTCCATAAACTTCCTGCTGCATATATTTATCGATGTTCTTATCCTACCTGCGTTCAAAAATTTTCAACAATCTATTCGTTCAAAAAGCACGTTAAAACTCACAAATTCAATACCCAGCCAGACCAATCCTGTTCGACCACCGAATCCCATGAGCCAGTTCTACCACCCCCGCAAGTAGCTGCTATTGAAACTGACCAGCAAGACGTCGGCTTCGATCACGATGTTAGTAGTTTAAAACAATCAGCGTTAGAATTGACACTTCGACTGCACCACAAGTCTAACATAACGAGACAGGACGCTCTAGATGTGCAACATTCAGTGCAGCAGTTTTGTACAAAAGTCGTCCAAAATTTTCAAGCCTTAGCAACCGATGAATTAGATTCTGTTACCCGCTACGATTTAAACAAAAAAAATCGCGACCTGAGAGATGCATTTACAAAAATTGACACGGAATACAAATTCTTTGACACTCTAAAAAAACTAAACATTTATCGAGAACCCGAGATACTGACACTAGATGAAGATCAAATTCAAAAATCGACAGTTGAAGATGCGAGGAAGTCATGTTTAGTTTTAAATCCAATAGAGTTTCAAATCAAATCATTTTTCAGTACAGATAACATTTTACAACAGACTTTAGAAAATACCGAGAAATTAGAGCAGGGTTGTGAGCTCGAAAATGTTGTAAATGGATCGCTATGGGAAGATATTTGTGCCAAATTTGTTCGAGATGAGCATAACTATGTTCTACCTATGTATTTATATGCTGACGAGTTCGAGGTGAACGACCCACAAAGTTCACACAGTAAAGTCGATTCAATTTGTGGAATTTATTTGAATTTTCCAACACTGCCCGTCCAATACAGATCTAAATTAAGTTGCATGTTGATTTGCGGATTCATTAGAAAAGTTGCTATTAATGAAAAAGGTGTCAACAAACTGCTCGAAGAGTTGCTAGTGCCTCTTAAGAAACTTCAAGAAGAAGGAATAATATTTCAGATTAACTCGAAAAATGTAACAGTTAGGTTTGTGTTTACTTTGTTTCAAGGCGATAACTTGGGCGTTCACTCGTTACTTTCACTTTCCGGCGGATTTAATTCTAATTTTTACTGTAGATTTTGTAAAAGGCATAGAGATAATTGCAGAACCGATACCGAAGAACAAGTTGATTACCTTAGAAATTCGATAAACTACGAAGAAGACTTGAACACAAACGAACATTCACTCACTGGACTCAAAGGACCATGTGCGTTTAATCAGTTAAAATCCTTCCACGTGATCGAAAATCCAAGCATTGATATTATGCATGACATGTATAGCAATGGAGTTTGTAAATATGGATTCACGGCAGCGCTCGATTACTTTATTTTCAAAAAACACTGGCTTACGGTAGAGTTATTAAACACGCGGATACATATTATAGCTAAATCATTGACGGACGATAGTTTGTGTAGGATTGCTGATATCGAACAAACCAGAGACGCAAAGAAAAAGACAAAGTCAATTTCGCTTAGAATGACGGCCGCAGAAATGAAATCTTTTAGTAAATATTTTACTTTAATACTTGGCCCCTACATTGCTGATCAAAATGATTTAGTTTGGACTTTTTGTAAGACCTTAGTTGAAATTTGCGATTTAGTTAACTTGACTGTATTTTCTGAAATAAGTCTATCATTATTGAACACAAAAATTAAGCTTCACCACGAACTATATCAACAACTCTTTGATGATCATTTGAAGCCAAAGCAGCATTTTTTATGCCATTATGTAAATATTATTAGAAAATGTGGTCCAGCCCAAGGCATGAACTGCATACGAAATGAAGCTTTGCATCAACAATTCAAAGAATACGCTCATGTTATAACTTCTCGCAAGAATATTGCTTTTACTCTTTGCTTGAAATCTTGTCTTAAATTTTGTCATGACTTTTATTTTAAAACTTTTTTTTCTGTTGATGATACCACTAAATTTGTAATGCAAACTTTGAGTTCCAGACCTTATTTTAAAAATATTAGAGGCAATTCTGCGTTTGACGATAATGAAATTATCGCACTTACTACCGCTATCAAGCATCATGGATCAGATTATAAGACAGGACAGTTCATTACCCGAACAGAAAACAAAGAAATACGATTATTAGAAATAGAAGAGTTCGCGAAATTTGAAGGAACTGTGTATGCGATCTGCCGAGATTGGAAGATAGGACAGTTTAGTAATCATTTGTTGGCTTACGAAGCAATTGGAAGAAAGGGTATCTTAAGCATTATAGAAATGAGCACAGTCGATAGGATGTCGTTTAATGTTATCGAAGTTAACAGCAGATACTATTTTAGATTAATGTAAAACTATGTTGTTAAGATCTGATTGTAACTGGAATAAAAAGTACTGAAATCATATTTCTTAACTTAAAACATCGTTTTCTTGTTTACAAGATTGCTTGTAGCAATATAAAGAGAAAATTACATTCATAAGTTTACCATATAAGTAAAAAAACAGCGAGCCTCGGATACTTTAATTCTATAAGGTTTGCCTATAAAAGCAAAAAAAAGACATATATCAAATTTATAAGGTTTTCATATGGAAAAAAAACCATTCAATGTTCCTATGTAATCTATATGGCAAGCGTATGGAAAAAATCTATATGGTTTCCTTATGGCTAGTAAAGGATGTTTTGGCTGAGTGTACCTATGGGACCTGAAGACGGATCTAAAAACACAGATCCGGACAAAATCGGTCAAGCCCAAAACGATTTTACAATTTTTTAAAAAAAGCTTTTTAGCCAAACAAGTTTCAGTTAGATAATCTTGTTTATTTATTTGAAAAAAGTAAAATTAAAATTAGTTAAAATTTTAAATTGAAATTAGTTTTAAATCCCCAATTTTCACTGTCTCAAACTGATTGTTGCGAGATATTTCAGCCATTCTAGGCTACACACCCCCTAAAAACTCTTCTAATCTAGTACTGCAGTGGTTCGTGTCTTTGGTAGCATTTGACATTTTAAAATTCCTGCTGATTTCTTCAACAGTGGGTGACGCGATGACAGTTCTAACATGCGTGACGTAATTCTGGAATCAAAACATAAAAAAAAATCTCGGTGCCGTTCCTCAAACTGTGGCAACATTTTCGCTTGAATTTAAATTAAAAACCAGCCCAACCTAAACACTGCCCGCCCCACAATGGCCATGTCCCAGATGACGATCGACCAGCTGGACAAGGACCAGATCAAATCGGTAAGAATCGCTTGAAAAAGCCTTCAACAACAACAAAAAAAAACCAACCTCCAAAACCCCCTCCGCAGTTCTCGGACTTTCTGCTGTCGTACAACAAGCTGTCCGAGCTGTGCTTCCTGGACTGCGTCAACGAGTTCACCGGGCGGACCGTGTCGGACAAGGAGAGCAGCTGCTCGCTCAACTGCATGGAGAAGTTCCTCAAGATGAACCAGCGCGTGTCCCAGCGCTTCCAGGAGTTCCAGATGATATCGAACGAGAATGCGCTGGCGGCCGCCCAGAAGCTCGGCGGGAAGTGATTGGGTTCCACGAATGGAATGCGCGGAAAAAACGGTGTGTTTTGTTTGCTTTAATGTTTAAAGTGATTTATTTTTGCGGTTAATAAACTCGGATCTATTCATGCTGGTTGGATAAGATGTAGTTAAATAGTTTTGTGATTATTTTGTGATTTTTCTTACTCACTGTCCAAACGCTACTGATCTTATCGCTATTTCGCAAATCTAAGTTTAAAGAAACTTTTAAAAAAGCACACAATTCTTACGCTAAATTTTAATCCATTAATTCGAATCGCATTTTTCTAACCCTAAAAACATCCACACATAACCTTACTATGGTGACGACGAAATTGGTGATTTGCTGAATAATGATGAAAAATTTGAGCCAATTGGCCTCTTCCCCGCTCTAGAACTCGATCGGGTCAAACAGGAAGGGGGGTCACGCCTCCGGGAAACCCTCGGACTCGGTGATGAGCGCGTGCTCCAGGATGACGCGGCCCTCCTTGTATCTGGAAGAAAAAGATGAAGAAAAACATTGTTATTTTAGGCACTTTAATTCCACGTACCTGTTAGGGAAGCGCACATTCAGCTTGCAATATCCATGAACTAAGTTGTCTAACATAACAAAAAATAGAAATTTCAATAAACGTTCCACCCCGTGCTCAAACTCAATCCACTTCAACGAATCAGCTTTGCGGTAAAGTTTACGCGCAGTGGGCCTGGCCATTTCAGCGTTTGAGATGTAGATTTTAATCGAATTATAAGGTTATATTTAAGTTTGATGACGTTTACAATCTGCCGCACTATTTTTTGTAATCCCGCGTCTAAAATCAATTTTAAAGTACGGTATGCAGATCGGAAGAAACGTGGTCAACAAAAGTTGCGCATTAACAAAAGTTGACAGTTCAGTTTGAGCGCGTGTGACGGTGCGCGCGCTTGAGGTTCAAGGGAGAAAAAAAAAAATTAAAAGATTAAGTATTTAAAAATGCTCAAGCAAAAAAATTATAAAAAAATTCAATTTGTCTCTTTAATTGGGAAACCAAAAAAAAAACAAAATTTTAAAAACCGAGAAACAATTTTTTTTTATATTTCAAAAAGTTTAAAACTCTAACATTTTGAAATTCTTAAGTTTAAATTCTTAAATTCTCAAATTCTTAGATTCTTAAATTCTTAAATTCATAAATTCTTAAGTTCTTAAATTCCTAAATTATTAAATCTTTATATGCTTAAAAAAATATAAATGCTTAAATTCTTAAATGCTTTAATTCTTAGATTCTTCAATTCTTAAATTCTCGACTTTTTTTATTAGGTCCTATAAACATATAAAAGACAATAGCTTATTGGGCCTTTAAAAAAAAAACTCTGAAATTCTTAAATTCTTAAATTTTTAAATTCTTAAATTCTTAAATTCTTAAATTCTTAAATTCTCAAATTCTTAAATTCTTAAATTCTTAAATTCTTAAATTCCTAATTTCCTAAATTCTTAAATTCTTAAATTCCGTAAACTAGGGTGACTATGATAGGATTTCAATTTTTTTTTTAGAATATTTTGCAACAGGTAAGGTTTTTCTCAAGATTATTATTTTAAAAACATGTACTGGGGTAGGCCACACAAAGTTAGTGCACTATTTTGGAAAAAAAGTTTTTTCAATAGTGTTTAGAAAAATTGTTACGTTAAAAATTCTTAGTTTTAATTCCGGGGTGACTTTGATAGTCATACTTTTTCTTGTTAAAATCATATTTAAGATGTTCAAACTTTATTTGTACGTTAAATGTATCATTACTAATGTAGCTGATATAGTTTTTTTAGAAAAAAAATCAATGTTTATGTTAAGTTAACTAAGTATATAAGCCTTTTAACAAAATACATATAAATTTTAGGTAAAATTGTTGAAAAGTCGGAATTTTGCCTGAAATTTGTTAAAACTAGTTTTGTTTATAAAATTATCGATTTATATTGCATTTTTTACAAAATTCGAAGCACAAATCACAAGTTTTCACATTTTACATGAAATTTGTTCAACTGAAATTGCCTATAAATTTGGAGATTTTTTTAATTGTGTTTCAAAAACACATATTATTTATTATTTACAAATTTATTTAACCTTCTCCTAGTGGAAAATTGGCCAAAGAATCCGAAAATGCATTCCGTTTTCGGATTAAAAATCATGTTTCTTAAATTCTTAATTCTTAATTCTTAAATTCTTCCCTGGGCCTTGTAAAGTCAAGGGGCATGATTTGATCCTAGTGCATTAGTTAAAATTTGGGTATAAATTCTTTTTTATAAGCACTATGGACACCACTTCATGCTACGAGAACTCGCTTTGTCGCAGCCCCAGGGCTTAAGCGTTGACCGATAAGCTGTCTTCGTGAACTAGGTAGTTCTCCGATAGTGAAAATATCACAATTGCACAAGACACCGCTGCTTCTGTGACTTTTTCACTATCACAATGTGGGATTTAGGTGGGACTTCAGGATAGTACAATTGATTTGTTGCTTAGCACTAGCATTTAAAATAAATCTGTATCTTTTCCAAATCTATTTGATGATAAATTTAGTTGCAATTGTTAAGTTAGAGTAATGCTGTCAATAAACTTTGATAGATGTAGAATACTAGGCATTCTTTTATGTCAAATTGCCCATAGAGTCTCGATCAATCAATAATGTAATGATATCGGACAAAATTCGTTGATCTGTTGAACTAACGGTTTTCGGATTATGGTTGTATTGACCATTGTTGCGAATCGAGGAACTACGGATCTTTTGACGTAAATTGTCATTTCTTTTTAAAATCGCGATTTCTATCCTATTTGTACATTAGTTCACAAGTTTTTATTGTTTTTTTATAGAACTAGTACTGCAACAGTTAAAGGAACGTTTAGTTTTGAACATTAAGTTTAGAGGATTTTAGATTAAAATTTAGATTTTTTTTTTTGGGAGGGTGATCCAGCCGCACATCGTTGATGTCGAAACCTCTAAACTGGGCCCTCGTCCTGTCACGTCCGTCAGTAGTCTTGTCGTACATTACAACTAGAATCAGATCTGCCAATGAATTAGTACACTTCGACCAAATAAACACTGACGCTGTATGGATCTGACTCTAGAATAAATGCACAGTTGTGTGTTATTCATAAGTCCAAAATGTTCAATTATTCATATAAGTCCTAATATTCATTTGCGGATAACTACCTAACTTGAATTGAATACAAGATTTAAAGCAACCTATCCGAAAGCTACTCTTATCTCAAATCCCCGACATTTTAATTATTAACCAAAAAAAACGTTTCTTTTAAAACCTGTCTGGCTTCTTAAAAAAAAAAAAAAAAAAAATAACACTTGATATTTTACAAGTCGTGAATTGAAAAAGAGACGACCATTTGTTCGTCAGAATTCCAGTAGATCCTCGATTCGCAACAATGGTCGATACAATCATAATCCGACAACCGTTAGTTCAACAGATCAACGAATTTAGTCCGATATCATTTCACTATTGATTGATCGAGACTCTATGAAAATTTTGACAAATTAGAATGGTTTTTATGCTACTTGAATGAAAATCACCGATTCTGATAGAATTACTAAATTCACTGTTACTAATTTTGTCCCTAAATAACTAAAGGCAAAGTATAAAAAGTTGATATTTATAGTTAAAATCCTCAATTCTACAAAAACTACTTTTTTTTTAAACCCGCATCCTAACCTGACACCCACATTAAGATAGGGAAAATTCACATATGTAGCGGTTCATTGTACAAATGTGATATTTCCACTATCAGAGAACCTCCTTGTCTCGATGACAGCTTACCGGCCATCGATTAAGCCCTGAGACTACGCCAAAGTGGGTTCTCGCAGCATGAAGTGGTGTCCATGTGTAAAAATGGAAGCTTCAGCAATATGCTGAACACTTCGATTTTAATTCCACATCGAATCAAATCATACTCTTTGCCAAACAAGCATCAAACCTATGACACTCATTATGACAAAGCCCAGGGATTTTAGATTAAAATTTAGATTTGCAATCCAAAGTAGTTAGCAAATGAATATTTGGACTTAAATGAATAATTGAACAAGTTGGACTTATGAATAACACACAACTGTGTATTTATTCTAGAGTCAGATCCATACAGCGTCAGTGTTTATTTGGTCGAAGTGTACTAATTCATTGGCAGATCTGATTCTAGTTGTAATGTACGACAAGACTACTGACGGACGTGACAGGACGAGGGCCCAGTTTAGAGGTTTCAACATCAACGATGTGCGGCTGGACCACCCTCCAAAAAAAAAAAATTCTTAATTCTTAAATTCTTAAATTCTTAAATGCTACAAATTCTTAAATGCTTCTTAATTTTAAATTTTTTGAATTGTAAATTTTTAAGTTTTTCTAAATCTAAAAATTTAACCTTGTTAATTTGTAAATTTATAATTCTTAAATTCTTATTTTTTTTTTTAATTTCAAAATTCTTAATTTTTCATTGTAGAATTTTATTTTTTATAATTTTGAAAGTAGGATTTTTGAATGTTATAATTTCGAGATTTGCGTAAATTTGCATTTTTTTATTTCTATAATTCAGATTTTTTTAAACTTTTGAAATTTCGACTTGTAATTTCTGAAATTATTCAGGTTTCGAAGTTTAAAATTTATGAGCTATTGAATTTTAAATACTTTAATATTAAAATTGTTATTGAACTCTGCATATTTTTGATTTTGAATTTTTAAATTCCAGATATTTTTCTTTTATTGTTTTTAAATTTTATTTTCTTATTTTAAATGCAGCCTAACATTTCAAAAGGGTACAAAATTTTTTCAAACAATAGTGTATCCCTTCACTCAAATGACAGTTTGCATAAGCTGTGAGAGGGATTCACTCTTGTTTACAAAAGTTTTGTGCCCTAATTAAATGGGAAGCACGAAATGTTTGAAATGTTTGGTTTTCCATATTTTAGAATTTTTATTTTTGAATTGTTTGTATTGTTAAATTTGATTTTCGCAATTAAACTCATAATTTAAAAAATCTCGTTATTAGGCCCATTAAACATTCCAACTTTTGTTCATAACGGGCCCTTTCTAAATGCAATTTCGAAGAGAACTGAAAGGGCACTAAAGCGCTGTCACCTGATTGGCCCTTTTTCTGAGTTAAAAATAATGCGGAATTCAGGGGAAATGTTGATAATTGGTGAAGTTTTGTGATTGAATAATGTAGATAAGGTATATGAAACATACAAATTCTTCAAAAGCGTTCAGAACAGCAGCCGCGGGACCGTATTAAATATTGTTTTTCGACGTAGTTTTTTTTTTCTGCAGAAATCCTTGGTGAAAAGTAAACCAAACTTTGTTTTGAAGTGAATTAGTGTTAAGAATGTATGAAAAGTTCACTTTATAACATAAAAAGTTCCTGAACTACGAAAATGAAAAGGGCGCATTTGAACTTTTTTTTTTGGTTTGGAGTGAACATTGTTATGTGCCCTTTACTGTTTTCGATGTTTTCAATAGAAAATTGTGTGTTATCAATCTGATTCTTGGAGCGCAAGTAGAGAGTGTACTAATGAATGGTATAGTGGAATAATCCCGAATGTTTACTTTTTGTTTTTTCGCCCTAATGAAATGTTTGGCTCGAATTGTCAGCAATTAGATGTTCCGTCATCCGGTGACATTGGGTCATCCAAAAATAAATTAGTTTTTTAATCAAGGGTTAGTAAATAATTTTCAAACAAGAATGCTTGAGATTTCCGACCTTTCGACAAAATCAAAAATCTAATAAAAAGTCTCCGAACCACATTTAGGTACCAGATTTCTAGCATTCTTAGCAAAAACCCCAAAATCCAAGCTGGAAATCCCAATACGACCGAAGAAAAATCTTTTCTTTGTACATTTTGTTATGAAAATACAGCAAAAGATTGTCCGGATTCAAATTTTAGCTAAAACACTGCTAAACTTTGAGTAGATATTTCATTAAAACAATTTCCCTAAAGAAAAGTATCAATTTTGGTTCAATATAAGCAGAGATGTGCCCAGTTTCATAAAATAAAAAAATGACTTTTCCAAAATTTCTGGATTTAATTCCCATTCAAATGATGAACACCGCCTACTCAGTTATCCAAATAATTTTGTATAATTTCCAAGAAGACCCGAGGGGTCGACGAAGTCGACATTCCAAGGACATTCCCAATCCCAGCCAACAATGAGACCCCCACCCCCCTTTCCCTTCCCCGTCTACAATAGCCAAAACTCACTTTTGCGACTCCTCGGTGGCAAACTCGTACATCCAGCCCAGCTTGGCGCGGCAATTCTTGCACATCACGTCCCGCACCATGTGCCGTCCCGTCAGCATCACCCGGTCCTGCACAGGAGAATAAACCAGGTTTACGACCCGTTTGAAGAGGTACGCCCTTCCTGTTGCGCCCGTAAATCTCGTGCTGATCAGCTCCCGCTTGTTGGTCAGGTTGGTTTCGCAGGCCGCGCACGAGTACAGCTTCTGGCCGCCGATGTGGTCCAGGAAGATTTTGCCCATTTCGACGGAACTTGCGACGGAATCCCAGCTGCGACGGAACGAGAAGCGAAATTTTTCCTTTGTTTTGATTTTTTTTGGTCTGCAGCTGATGACGTCGAATTTTCGTCAAGCAACCCAGTGTAAAATAAATGGGCTGTCAAAGCTTGAGTGCAGTACCAGATTGCAGAGTGAGCGGATGTCATTGAGAGGTACTAGATTGAAGGTGAGAACAAGATTGTCCGTCAGACGTAGACGCAGCCGCTGAACTTTGCACCAGTTCGATTTTTTCAAGATCTGTCTGTCGATCAATCTGCAAGGGTTGCTTTGTTCAATCGTTCGATTGACAGACAAGCTATGATGACAGCCGCAAAATCCCACTCAGCGCGTTCCGTTTAAATTCCGTTTAGAATTCCGCTTGAGCGAAAAAAGTTCGATTCGAATTCTAAACAGTGTTCGTTTTAGATTCTAAAACGCATTCCGTTTCAAACGCAACAACCGGTTCCGTTTGAGTTTTCGCCGCAAATCGGTTCAAGTGGAATTCAAACGGAATCGAAACGGAATGGACGGGTTAGTTTTGACAGCTGCTTCTTCTTCTTGTTTTTATTATAGTGGTTTCTTTTTTGTGTTGGTTGAATTGAAATTCAACCAGAAAAAAAACAAACTGGATTTTGTTAAACTTTGAGATTAAATTTATTAATTATTCCGAGAATTATTCATAAAAAAAACACGAGTCCCAGCCCCAATTCCCCCTTTTTAATGATCCTTATTTTCACAAAATTACAAAGTGGGATGCTGCACACGTACATGGATCATAAATTAACCAAGTCGGCAGGTTCAGCTGCTCGGGGCTGTTTACGGGACATTCGACACTGGAACTGCTCGTCCGAACCGTACGCCATTGGAAGACGAAAGTACAAGAAGCTTGACGCTTGCTGCGAGTTGTTTACAGGATGATAGATGGGAGGAATCAGGACCTCTCGGCGGGAGCTGATAAAGGTGAACAACGGTGCTGCCGTCGCCTTTTCCGGGATCTGCTCCGCCGTACCCTTCGACTCCTTCGTCTAGCGCATGGAAGCAATGGCGAGTACAAACTCCAAGGACCGGGGTGGCTACTACGGTTGCTCCTGACATGCTACCGCCGCTTCCCATCATGCTCAGATCGGCTGCGGTAGAGGATGACGAAGGCAAGTACACGGCGGACGATTCCCGCTTGTGGCCACTGGAATAGTGCACTAACTAGGTCGGTTCCTGCTTGGGCACGTGGTCCGTCCTGGAGGATGACGACGACGCTAGAAGACTTCAAGGCTAAAGCTAGATGGCGCTTCTTCTAGAATTGACACGCGTGATGCTTGTACTTCCTACACAGGCCATCGACGTCGACGAAAACGGGACGCCACCACCGAGCTCTTCGTCTGCCTTCCGGTACTACTGCTGACACTTCCCGCACAGCAAATCTCACTTCCATTTCCGGACTCTTGCTCTATTGACTCTTATCTATTCATAAAAAAACAGAGATTTTTTTCCCAGAAAACGCGGCACGTTTTAAAACAAAACAGGAATGAACAAGTTTTGGCGCATTCCTTTTTTCAACACTTTGACGTTTGACCCACACCCGATTGTCAAAAATCAACAACATAACCGTTTCGGCGAACTCCGGCGAAATGTCATCAAGGTTCTGCCGTACACCAGCAGGTGTCGCTAATGTGCTAAAATGGCTCAAACGGAATCTAAACGGAGTCCAACCGGAGATTCCGTTTAGAAAATTTCGAAGCAATTTTCGAAGCGGAATTCGAAGCGGAATGAACCCGTCATGCGGAAAACGATTTGATTGGGATTTTGCGCTTGCATCCAGGCCGAACTAGAGACCCTAAATAAGGAGACTGGTCTAAACTGGCTAAATCGAGGGCTAAATCGATCTGGCAACGTATGTTTTGAGCTTGTCAAAACTGATAAGTTTTGCTGGGCGTAAAGGCAAATGCTCGTTTGCATACGTCAAAC
Source organism: Culex pipiens pallens (assembly GCF_016801865.2). Lineage (NCBI taxonomy): Eukaryota > Metazoa > Arthropoda > Insecta > Diptera > Culicidae > Culex > Culex pipiens. The sequence continues at coordinate 14,951,711 of NC_068937.1, forward strand.
TCGTGTCTGTTTGGGTACGTCAAATTCACTTCGACCAGTCTCCCTATTTAGGATCTCTAGGCCGAACGGACAATCTTGTTCTTAGCTTAAGGATTGTCTGCGCTAGGCTTTCTAGTTTGAAATTTACCATTAATTCAAAGTATGTTCAAATCTGCTGGGGGTTTGTTTGCAAAAGATTGTTTATCTCTTTCTAGCAAAAGTTTTGTGTCAGGCGACTTCAAGCTGTTTTTTTACTGACCGCCCGATATTAGAGACCCTAAATAGGGAGACTGGTCTAAGCTGGCTAAATCGATCTGGCAACGTATGTTTTGAGCTTGGCATCACTGATAAGTATTGCTGGGCGTAAAGGCAAATGCTCGTTTGGATACGTCAAACTCGTGTCTGTTTGGGTACGTCAAATTCACTTCGGCCCAAGGGGTAGGACAGTGAGTAACTGAGTGACTCAATTTCTCAATGTTACTCAATCTTACTCAAAGTTACTCAATTTTACTCCTGAGTAATTTGAAGACAGGTTATGGAATTTTCGAATGCTCATTTTGACAGTTGAAATCGTTGAAATGTTTACAAACAGTAAGGCTCAGAAAATATAAGGAAATTGGTTGATTTTGGTTGCTGTTTTTTTGTGCTAAATATAATAATTGCACTAGGCTGGGATTGCGACATGCGTCCAAAGACGACAAAATTGCTGATCTATAAAAAAACTGCCAGGTTCCATGATATGGTAGATCTGTTAGATGCACAGAAGGAGAACCTGGAACTTGCGATGTGCGGGTGGCGGCTTATCAGAAGACATGCACCGTTCCCGTCCCCCTTCAACAACGGAATTTTCCTGCTAAATAACACCTCGTACGGTTCTTGTGTGGATGAGATGGCCTTTAATCTGCTCCAGCTCAATATCCCAAAAAATATTCTGCCCAAATTCCGGGAGGTTTTCAGGCCGCTTGTGTTTATTTTCTACAGCAAACGAAAAAAATCAAGCCAGATTTCAGTGACTGGAACCTGCGTGGATGAAATGAACTGGTTTTGCCTTCCTCACCTTACTGAGGAAAGGCTATAAAATCACTCAGAAAATGAACTTTTAATTAGACCTCCTAGACCTACCTTCATTTGTACATATCGACTCAGAATCGCCAGCTGAGCAAATGTATGTGTGTTTGGCTGTATGTAGACATGTGTACCAAATCAATGTCACTGGAATATCTCGCCACAGGCTCAACCGATTTTGGCCGGAAAGGTTTTAATCGATCCGTCTTAACGTCCCCTAAGTTGCTAATTAAATTCATGCAGTTTTATCATGTATTTTAAAAGTTATGTTAAAAAAACTGTTTCATATTAAATTAAAATTATGGTAAAAAGGGTGTTTTTTCATGAAACCCTCACATGTTATATATTTATAGAAAGGTTCTGAAATGAAATTTCTTGTGGATTAAGAATTTTCAAGATCTGACTTACCTATCAAAAGTTACAAGCAGTTTAAAAAATGGAATGAATTTACATAACCTCAAATGGTCGGGTCTGATCGCCACGAATAAGCCGTAGAGAGGGATGCCATTTTCCTCAAAGGCCGTGTCTGTATAATCTTGACATAAAGTCTGTAGGTAGTCTGTTTTTTTACTCAACACTTATTTTTATTAGGACTTCTTAGGTGCTTGAAATCACTATAAATGAGAGGAAGGCACCAACCACCTAAAGGTGGATTAAGTAACGTTTTTTTCTAGATTCGCGAGGTATTCTGAATTAGAACAGCGGGTGGGACAAGACTCCAGCGAGATTGAAGGAGGGACTCAACGGGGTACGGAGAATAGAGTAATGCAATAAATGATAAACAAAACTAGACCAATTATCTTTGACTAAATTTTCTCAGACCAATGCAACAAAAGGCATGCCCTAAAACATACAGCTCTTGCTCGAAATTTGATTGTTTGGCCTTTGGCGTGATGCATTTTCAAGGATTGGAAACCCAGTTCCGGATGGACTTGCTGATGATCGACGAAATCCCAAGTAACATTTTTTCCAGGAGTTCTACAAGAGCTCTTCAAGATAGCTACAGCATAGCAGTTTGGACCGCGGTAGGATAAAATTCTCTTCAAAACTTCTTCAGCAGTTTGGAAGAGTACTTGAAGAGAGTTTTATCCTACCGCGGTCCAAACTGCTATGCTGTAGCTATCTTGAAGAGCTCTTGTAGAACTCCTGGAAAAAATGTTACTTGGGAATCGCACCTTCGTCCTCGGCGTCCTAGATGTAAATTTCCGCCGCAAATCTTTGTCCCCTAAAGAGAAACTTCCCTGTCCCCCAACATCTTTCAGGTCCGCAATCATGGGGCTATGTTGAGTGTTTCCGTCTTGCTAATAATCTCAAACTGCATGTTGAGTTCAATTTTTGGAACCATTTGATCTTTTGTTCTTAGAGCACCTCTTCCTTCGGAACCTTTTTGTTGTTGTGGTGATCTGACTGGGCGGGAAGCTCTTAAAGTCGCGGTCATTAAAAACTCACAAACTCAAGCCGACTTTAGCATCACGTACTGGCCACCACTTGGGCCCGACTTCAACTTCCTGAACCCGTGTATCCGCCGCCAGCCTATTTTCAATCCTGGTCGTTTTCGTCGGAACATGGCTCGGTGCAACACTCCAAGGTGCTTGCTCACGGGCGGTCAAATGTTTGGTCCTACGCACTGACCCCCAAGGGGAAATAGAAAGGGAAAAATGATGAAGATTTTTCATGGACCAATTTTACACAAAACTGAAAACTTTGGGCCGCCGAAACACGTTTTCTGCTCTTTATGTTTTTGACAATCTTGCTCGGTGACAAATGTCGATCCAAACGTCTGTGTCAAAGCGGGTTACGTCGTTCGTGAAAAACTGAACAATTTTGAGTAACGAGAGTGGCTCAATCTGACTCAAACATTTTCAAAATGTCTCAAAATTACTCACTGTCCTACCCCTTGCTTCGGCCAGTCTCCCTATTAAGGATCTCTACCCGATATGTCAGCCAACATATTTCGTAGGGCTGTGACAGCTTCCAGTCAGTTCAATTCGAATTTCGGAACGGAATCTATGTAGATTCTTATTAGATTCACTGGCCACTGTTGATACGTTCGATTGAGGGGTTCGAGGGCTAGTTCCGCACTGAAAATCACAGAGCTGTCAAATGGTACACGCTCATTTGAAGAGCCACCAGTTTGGTGCCAGTTTTGGTTCAATCGAACATCATTTGTCAGTGTGCGTGTGTTGTAACTGCGGCTGGGAGGAGGGACAGGCGGGACGCAGAAATAATCACAAGAGCTCGGCAAGTTTACTTAATCACGTATATTAACAATAAAAGTGTTAGAACTAGATTCCACGATGTTTCGCTTCCTGCTGTTGGTGGTGGAGTGACGGATGTTGTTGTTGCTGTCACCGTGCACAGTCAGGGGTGGTGCAGAACGGGTGAAGAAGCAAATGATTGCACCGGGTCGTTGTTCGTGGTTTCCCCCTGCTGGAACCGGAACAGGTCAAGATGCTGTTGAAGAGGGACATGTCATCAAACGGAAGGAGGACATTGTGGTCTTCCCCAAGGGATACACCAATCTGAAGAAGCTCTCTGCAATGCAAGTTGCGGCAAGCCCTATCATCCGGTGGGAGGCCTACCGGAACAAGCGGTCGAATGTGCGAAAATTCTGTAATTTTGCGGGTTCTGGAATATGACGATATGACGTAGAACCTTGGCTTTCAGACACTTTCAAATGAGAACAATCTGAATACCAAGATTCTACTATCTAAAAAAAGATTCTTTGGTGAGAACGTTCCTTTAAATAATCTAGAGATAACATTAAAATCATTTTAAATCTTTTTTAAACATTGCATTAGCAATGCTAGCTTTGCTTTGTTTACAAGAAATTCAAACCACACTGATCCAAATTATAACAATGAGTGCACGCTCAAAATTACACGAACGAACACCTTGTCCCTCCACTCAGTCGCCAGCCAGCGACAAGTTAAGACGTGTTTAGCTCGTGTTGTCATCTCGCGTGCTTGGAAGTTTTTGACAGATGGAGGTGGAGAATTTTCGTCCCGTCCGCGGGAATCGGAAGCGGAAGAAGTCCAGACTGGAATCGGCATCGAAGGAGAAAAAGTTGAGAAGACCCTGCTCAACAGCAACAAATTCAGCGCGCTAGCGGGCGACAAAAACAACAACAATGCCAGCGCAGCAGGAGGAGGAGACGCCCCGGCGGTTCCAGAACCCAGACAATCTGCCGGTAAACAAAAGCAACCACCTTTGGTGGTAACGAACCTAGGCTTCGACAGATTTCTGGATTTAATGGTCCTGTGCAAAGCGAAACCGGAGTACAAGCTGACACGGGGAGGGAATAAAATCCCTGGAGATTATCTAGGATCGACTCAAGGAGGATCATAACCTTGATGTTTTGGATGTGAAGGCCATCAAGAGGAAGGAAAAGTCCGCGGTGGGTGAAACCCCTTACATTGTCTTCTTTCCCAAGGGACACACGAACCTCAAGAAGCTGAGTGCGATGAAGAAAATGGAACCAGTCATGGTCCGATGGGAGGCCTACCGGAACAAGCAACCCAACGTGACCCGGTGCAGGAATTGCCTCCGCCTGGGACACGGAGCCAAGAATTGTTATCTCAAAAGCCGATGCAACAACTGTGGGCGATTCCACAAAACGGAACAGTGTAAAGTCGAAGTAGCTCAACCCAAAATGTGTGCTAACTGCTCTGGATCTCACGAGGGTCTCGACCGTAGTTGCCCCAAACGCACAATCCGCAGCTGATGCAGGACGCAGTCAAGGAAACACTGGCCCTGGTGCCGGTGGCCAACAACAGGCGAAAGGAGACGAGGTGCTTTACAGCACGGAGGAGTTGTGGAAGATGTTCCTGGGGGAGCTGTGGAAAATGTTCTACGAGTTCACCGCGCGGCTGAGGAGTTGCAAGACCCGCTCGGACCAGGAAAGGGTGCGGATTAACTTCTGCCGCAGTGAAATTTTTTTTTGTATTTGTTTGATCCCAGGTCCTAACCAGGTCGCGGTACCGAAGAGGACCTAATAAAAATAAATTAGAGAATAAAAAAATAACCTTGTCCCTCTTATGAATTGTTTTTATCGGATTTCACACCAAACTCGACACCCACAAGACTTTTATTACGGTACGATTTTATTAAAAACGTTCTTTTGTTTTATTTTATTTTTTTTTTCCCAAAGAATTCTTCTCACGTTCTCACTATTATGCATCTTAATAATTTAAACAATATATTTATATATTTACTTATCGGCGACTATATTTACACTCGGAACGTAGAACTACGCCACGCGCCTAAATCTAGTGCGCGATCCTTTGGAATCAACACACAACTCTATTCTACGACGGAAGTAGTCTAGCAAATTATGTCTTAGAAATAAATAAAAAAAGAAACACGGCATTTTTCTGTTTGCTGATTTAGTTAGCGCTCTGTACAATTTTTGCTCTCTGCGTAAAATTACACAACTTCCGGTGGAAACAGATTAAAAGAAAAAAAAAATCAAAACTACACGGAGAAACACGAAGATGGGTCGTCCTAACGGGTCTATCAGTAGTGGGCGCGGGTCGATGACCTCGAGCCGTACCGATGGGGCTGCTGCTGCGGCGCCTGTGGTTGAGCGCTGGTGGACGCTTCCGGTTGTTGCAACGACGACGACGGGACACGGTCCGCCGCGTCCAGCCGCTTCAGATTGTCGATGATGTTCTTGGTTTGGCGCACGTGCTGCAAGCTGAGGGCGTCCGACTGGAAAAGGTTGAGATTGTTAGTTCTGGACGGGGAAGGAAGTTCCTCCAAAAGATGGACTCACATTCGCGGTCAGATTGAGGAAGTTGTAGTACTTCTCCAGCGAGCTGACCATCATCACAAAGTTGCCCTCGCGCAGGTACGTCCGCACGGTGGTTTCGTTCTCCTCGCTGCCGATGACGAGCCACCCGATCAGCAGACACACGTAGCTGGCCATCAGCGTGTGCTCCATGTGGTGGCCGGCCTTCTGCAGCACTGTGGGAAAGAGGTCGGAAAGTTAGAATAGGTTTCTTCCAGCGCTGAAGAAGAGCACTCACATTTGGTAACAGTTTCCTCGATGTCCTCGTTCTTCTTCGACTTGGCGTCCAGGATGGCGTCGGTGTTCTTTTCGGCGTACCTAATTTAAAGAAAAAAAAATATTAAAATTTCATTCCACCTTCACGAACAGTCCCCGAAACCCACCTCGCCAGCTCGTCCTGGCGGTAAAAGTACTCGACCAGCGCCTGCACCGCCATCTCGTCCCGCGGGCTGTCCTCCTCGGCGGTGGTGCCGTAATCGTCGGGGGCGTGGGCCGTCATGAGGCGGGTGCGGTTCGCCCGCGTGTACATCGACAGGTTGATCAGGAACAGCAGCACCAGGATGTTCATCTCGAAGATGAACTTTTGCGGCACGTAGTCGCCCACCCGTAGCAGCAGGTGCAGCGTCGTCTCGATCACGTGCGGCTGGCAGCCGATCACGCCGGCGCCGTACGCTGCAGAAGAAAAATAAATAAATAATTTGATCAAATTAAAATTAGTTTGAAATTTTCATACCTATGAATTCTAAAATTCCAAAAATCTCAAATTCGAAAAATTCTAAAATGCTGAAATTTATTCATTGTCTCTAAATTCTAAAATTTTAAAATATGAATTCAAAAATTCTTTTAAAAAATCCTTAAATTCAAAAATTCTATTTATTTTTTATTTTTTTAAGGTTTTTAAAATTCTTAAAAATTTCAAAGTTCTTAAAATTCTTAAAAAAATTAAAATTATTAATATTCTTAAAATTATTAAAATTCTTTAAAAAATTTAAATTCTTAAAAATTTTAAATTTTTTAAAATTATTAAATTCTTCAAATTATTAAAATTCTTAAAATTCTTAAATTCTTAAAATTCTTAAAATTCTTAAAATTCATAAAATAATTAAAATTCTTAAAAAAAAATTAAATTTTTAAAATTTTTAAATTTTTTAAAATTTTTAAATTTTTTAAAATTTTTAAAAAGCTTAAAATTCTTAAAATGCTTAAAATTCTTAAAATGCCTAAAATTCTTAAAATTCTTTAAAATTTTAAAATTCTTAAAAAATTTAAAATTCTTAAAAATTTTAAAATTCTCAAAATTTTTAAAATTCTTAAAATTTTTAAAATTTTTAAAATTCTTAGAATTCTGAAAATTCTGGAAATTCTTAAAATTTTTAAAATTTTTAAAATTCTTAAAATTCTTAGAATTCTGAAAATTCTGAAAATTCTGAAAATTCTGAAAATTCTTAAAATTCTTAAAATTCTTAAAATTTTTAAAATTCTTAAAATTCTTAAAATTCTTAATATTCTTAAAATTCTTAAAATTCTTAAAATTCTTAAAATTCTTAAAATTCTTAAAATTCTTAAAATTCTTAAAATTCATAAAATAATTAAAATTCTTAAAAAAATTTAAATTTTTAAATTTTTAAATTTTTTAAAATTCTTAAAATTCTTAAAATTCTTAAAATTCTTAAAATTCTTAAAATTCCTAAAATTCTTAAAATTCTTAAAAAATTTAAAATTCTTAAAAAAAATAAAATTCTTAAAATTATTAAAATTCTTAAAATTATTAAAATTCTTCAAAAATTTAAAATTCTTAAAAAAAATTAAATTCTTTAAAATTTTTGAATTTTTTAAATTTTTTAAATTCTTAAAATTCCTAAAATTTTAAAATTCTTAAAATTCTTAAAAATTTTAAAATTCTTAAAATTCTTAAAAATTTTAAATCATAAAATTCTTAAATCTTTTAAGTCATAAAATTCTTAAAATTGTTAAAGATTTGAAAATTTTTAAAATTCTTAAAATTTTTAAGACTCTTAAAATTCTTAAAATTCTTAAAACTTTTAAAATTCCTTAAAAATTTTAAAATTCTTCAAAATTTTAAATCATAAAATTCTAATAATTCTTAAAATTGCTAAAGATTTAAAAAAAATTAAAATTCTTAAAATTTGTAAAATTCTTAAAATTTTTAAAACTCTTAAAATTTTTAAAACTCTTAAAAATTTTAAAATTCTCAAAATTCTTAAAACTTTTAAAATTCTTAAAACTCTTAAAAGTCTAAAATTAAAAAATTCTAAATTTTTAAAATTCAAATTTTTTAAAATTCTAGGTTTTTAAAATTTAAAATTTTAAAAATTCTAAAATTACAATATTCTAAAATTCTAAAATTTTAAGATTTTAAAATTCTCAAAAACTTCAATTGATAATGTTTTTAATTCTTAAATGGAGCATGTTTGGAGTCATGTTTTAGTAAAGAAATCCAAATTTTGATTAAAATTTTAGAATTGCTAAAATAAAAAAAACATTTTTTTGTTTTTTTTTATTTTTAAAGTTGAGAGTTTTTTTTGAAATTTATTTTTTCAATTTTATTACTGTAAAACTATTGAATATTTGTATAGTTGAATTACAAAATTTGAAAGTTTGTTTTTACAATTTCTACCAGAAAATTTAATGATTATTGTTTGACTTTTCTTTCCGTTTACTTAATTTCGACAAGAACACTTAATCTGTCTTTTAATTTCAAGATTCTGAGATTTTACGTTTTTTGGATTCGGCTTAATAAGAGTGTTCTATAGATTTTCAATATTATAATATGGAGTACACAATTATCCAAACATTTGTAATCTGCAGTTGCATTCAAAAAAGTAAATTCATAAATTCAAAAATTTCTTCATATTATTTCATAAAATTCTTAAATTATAAAAAAAAATAAACAAAAAATATCTGGAATTCAAACTTACACAAAAATCCGGTTTTTTTTTTAATTTTTCTATTCTTCAATTCTTGAATTCAGACGTCCCAAAATCTAATCGAAAATTCTTTAAGTTTACTGATTTTTTCAAATTCCTTAAATTTTTATATTTTTTAAATGCTTAATATTCTTAAAATTCTTCAATTTATTAAAAATTATTTTTCTGTAAGTTTTTTTTTTATAGTTTTTTCTTACTCTTGCTAGTGCCTTAGTTAAAGAAATAATTGTTCCTGAATGGATTATGATGCAACACACAGCTGTAAGGAACTCCAAAACTCTGTTATGCACTTCAAAATAACTCATTGTATCTTGATTATTCACCAATAAAACCGAATTGAATTGAATTGAATTAAAAATTATTTTTTTTAATTGTTTGGATTTTTCCAATTTTTAGATTTTTTAAATTCTTTAAATCCCTAAATTCATTAGATTCTTCAGATTCCTTAAATTCAAAACTTCTCATGTTCAAATATTTAGAAATTCATAAATTTCTAAATTCTAAAATTCGTAAATTTCTAAATACTGAAATTCTGAAATTTTTAATCCTAAATTTTTATTTTTAAATTCCTGAATTGAAAAACTTCAAAAAAATCTTAAATTCTCAAATTTCTAAATGCCGCCATCTCAAGTTACAGAAGATTAGATAACTTTAGAGCATGTTTGGAGTCATATTTTAGGGGAGAAATCCAAATTTTGATAAAAACACACATTTCGTGATTTGATTGTCCGGATTGAAATTTTGAAGAGCACTTTGGTATTCGAGTACAAACTCGTAAAAACTGTCAAATTTTCAATTTTCAACTTTAAAATTTTTAAATTTTAGTTTTTATTGAAACATTTCCAATTCCTAAAATTTAAGATTTTCTTTTTTTATTTATTTGCATTTTTTAATTTCTCAATTTCTAGGTTTTTGTTTTTTTTTTCCAAAAATAAGAATTTTCATTTTTATTTCTATATAAGCATAAGCATAAGACCCCTCTGCGATTTGCGTGAAACTTTGTTCTAAGTGGTAATTTTGATCCCTGATCGCGATTCCGGAGTCCATTTTTCGATATTCGTTTTTTTTAAATGGTGATGATTTGGAAATTTAGTATTCAATAGGTCTTTTATGTTAAATTGAACGCCCATTATTCAAAACAAAAGTTTTTTTTTCATCGGAAAAATACAAAAATAATTTTGGAATTTCCGCCATTTTTTGTTACTCGCCTGTAAAAAAATTGTGGGACCTGTCATGGAAAATTTAATGTACTTTTACGAAATTAAACTTCGTGATTTCAGAGTGTGCCACCAGGCCCCACTTGGATCGAACCTAGGCTAATTGCTTTAAAGAAGCTGATGTTGAACCATAAAATGTCGATATGTCAACATAAGGGGCTCGATAGAAATACGTGCAATTTCCTCACATTACAAACCCTGAATGAAAAGTTGAAAATTACATAAAACAAAATTAACCAAATTAAACTCTTGCCCATTCAGAGACAACCGTACCCATAACAACCAGGCTTGCGACACGTACAGATATTATGGGCACAGACCAAACACTCAATCAAGTATAACTTTAAAGAAGAACATTTTTATCAAAAGCTAAACAAGGAAAAAGATGCAAAATTTGTTTATCTTTTTAGTGCAGTTTACAAAAACGACTCAAATGTATTTAAACTGTAAAAATAATTAGTTTGAGTGTTTGGTCTGTGCCAAAAATATCTGTACATGTGGCAAGCCTGATAACAACCCTCGTACATTTAAAGTGATGATTTTATTCAGTGTAGAAGAAGCTACAGATACAGACATGAATAGAATAGCATCCATCGCTACTAAGACAGTGAATTGAAACATTAAGAAGTGTTCGAAGTTTTTTTTTTTTTTTCTCATAAAATTATTTTTATTAGGTCCTTTTCGGTACTGGGACCTGGTTAGGACCGAGTTGGCTTTTGTAATTACATTTGACTTAATAATTACAGAGGATCTTGTGTGTAAATGTTAGTGGGAGGGGAGCCGATTACCCGCGGCCTACTCGGGGTTAGTAGGGAAGGGATTGATGTTAAAGACAAGGCGTGGGAAGGGAAGGGGGATTGTGTAGGGGTCTTGGTTGGCTCTGCTGGCCTTTGCTTTTGTCCTCAGCCGCAACTCGGTGTCCAGCTGCTGGGGCGTTCTTGCTTTGCTTCCGGTGCAAACCAGAAACGACGGCTTTTTTTTTTTTTTTTTTTTTTCTTCACAACTTATTTTTATTAGGTCCTTTTAGGTGCTACGACCAGGTTAGGACCGAGGATCAAAAATACAACAAATAATAAATAATAAAAAAAACGTAACTGAATCAGATGATCATTTTCTCGTGCCATGTGTCAGCAAGTGTGCGATCACGTCAATCTGTTCCTCGGGTGTCTTGCACTGCCTCAAGCGAACTCTGTATTCTCGGTAAATGGCCCACAGCTCCGACTCGCTGTACAGCATCCGTTCACCTTGTTGCTCCTTCGGGGTTGCACCGGCGTCGGCGCCAGTATTTCCTTGACTTCTTCCTTCGGGACGAGGATGTTTCTCTTCCGGTACCGCTCCAGGTAGCGGAGGAAAATCCGCCGCGGTAAACACAGCTCCTGCCGGAGTCTGTTTGTCCTTTTTCCATGCTGGCGGCTTCGGCTTGGACGCCTGCTGCCTCGACTGGATGAACTGCGCACGTTTGGGACAGCTGCGGTCCAGACCCTCGTGAGATCCAGAGCAGTTGACACACTTCTTGGCTTCCGTTTCTTCAGCTTTGCACTTTTCTGTGCTGTGGGCACCCCCACAGCTGCTGCACCTGGGCTTGAGATGGCAGTTACTGGTTCCGTGACCGAACTGCAAGCAGTTCTTGCACTGGGTCACGTGCGGTTCTTTGTTCCGGTAGGCCACCCACCGGACGACGACTGGTCCCACTTTCTTTACCTTGCTACTCAACTCCTTCAGACTGGTGTGCCCCTTCGGGAAGAGCACGATGAAAGGCGTCTCATCGATGGCGGGAAGCTGCTGCTTCCGCCTGATGGCGTGTACTGCCAAGATGTCCAGCTGATGTTCCGTCTTGAGCAGCTCCTTGACGTGATCCGGTTCCGCGTTCGGGAGACCTCGCATTACTACCCGGTGCGGTCTCGCACTGCGCTTTCCGTGCGTGTAGAACTGCACCTTGTTCTTCGTCAGGTGGGCTTGCACCGTGTCGAAGTCGTCGCTCGAGAAGCACGTAATTTTTGTGCCGTACCGCGTCAGTTTGTGTTCCGGCTGGACATCACACGACGACATCACCTTCGCAAGGCGGGCGAAGCTCATTTCTTTCACCACCAGCGGCGGCTGCTTCTTCTCCCCGGCCGACTTGCCGGTTGCTGGTACCACGGGGATGGTTTTTTCTGCTGCTGGGTTCGCATTGTTGTTGTTGTTGCTCTCCTCCGCTAGCGGGCTGAACTTGTTGTTGCTGAGCAGTTTCTCCACATCGCCGTCGTTGCCGCCATCGCCGACGTTGATCTCCTCCTTAGCCTTCCTGCGGCGAACCTTGACCACGGGACGAAATTCGCCCCCGTCCTCTCCTCCTCCTTCGGAGTCTTCCACCTCCATGCTCGTCGCCGCCTGCGTCTTGGGTTGAAACCCGTCCGGTTTCTCCCACACACTTTTCCTCAAGGCCGCGTTCCAGTAGAACGTCCTTCCATTCTCAGCCCTGTGCTCCGTCCACTCACTCTCCACCGTCGCGGCCGCCGCCATGGCCGTCGGCGAAAGTTAACAAAAACACCGTCAAAAACGCGCTAAGCTAGCTCGAAAGACGACCAAACCCAACGAAAGTTGAACAGGGAGTGAACGACGGCTTTGTGCGAAGGCGAGTTATACTAACAGAAGGAAAACTAACTGAAGGAAAACTAACTGAAGGAAAACTAACTGAAGAAAAACTAAATGGATATTTTGGAATCTAAGAGGAACTGATAGATCGGATAGAGAACATCAAGGTCTAGTTGAGATAACGCGTCTCGCATCGGGATTTCTGGTGGTCTTCCTCGGGCCCTGAGGGTATCTTTCAGCTTAATTCTGTGAACATGGTGATCTGGACACGCCCATACGAGATGGTCGATGTCCTGATAACCCTGCCCACAGTCGCAAAGGTTCGTATCACTCATGTTGATACGGTAAAGATGAGCCTTGGACGAGTAATGGTTCGACATAAGGCGGGACATCGTTCTGATGAATCCACGCGTCAAGTCGATTCCCTTGAACCAGGCTTTTCTTTGCACCTTAGGTCGTATGGAATACATCCAACGTCCCTTGGTGTCGCCGTCCCATTGTGTTTGCCAATCCAGAAGCGCACGCTGCCTCGGAAAACCGTAGCATTCTTGTAGGCTAATTGGCCTTTCAAAAATGTCTCCACTCTCAGCACCCTTCTTGGCGAGCAAGTCCGCTTTTTCATTACCCGGAATCGAGCAATGAGCGCGGACCCACACCACCGTGATGTTGAAGGACTGAACCGCCAGGTTGTTTAAAGTCTTACGTATTTCCGTGAGGAAAAACGTAGACTCCCTGGTCGGCTTCAGAGACCGGATAGCCTCAACAGAGCTAAAGCTATCGGTGAAGATGAAGTAGTGGTCAGGTGGCATGGTCTCGATGATTCGCAGTGCGCAGTAAACCGCGGCTAACTCTGCGACGTAAACCGAACTCGGGTCCTTCAGCTTAAAGAACAGCTGATAAGATTCATGATAAACACCGAAGCCCGTACAGCCGTCAAGCTTGGAGCCATCGGTGAAGAATCTGTTATTTGGAGGAACATGGTTGTACTTTGATGCGAAGATCGACGGTACAACCCCCCGCAGAAGATGGTTTGGGATACCGCGAGTATCGGCTTTCATGGACGTGTCGAAGCCAATCAGGGTGCTGCTGGTTAACGGAGGCGTGCGCTGTACCGTTGTGCTCGGGCTCCACTCCCACGATGACATAAAGTCATAATATAGAAGCATGCGCCGAGACTCAACGTGAAGGTTCAGCAACGTTTCAAAGTTGTCAATTACCAGTTTATTCCTGTAATCACACCGGATCAGGAACCGGTAAGACAGTTCGTAGTAACGAGTTCGCAGAGGCAACACTCCCGCCAAGACCTCGAGGGTCATGTTGTGAGTTGAGTGCATGCATCCCAAGACAATGCGAAGACTTCGGTACTGTATCCGCTGGAGAACCAACAAGCGTGATTTCGCAGCTGTTTGGAAGCAGAAACTGCCATATTCCAGTACCGAGAGTATCGTTGTCTTGTACAGTCGAAGCAGGTCAGAAGGATGAGCACCCCACCGGTTGCCAGAGACGCTGCGCAGAAAATTAGTTCTTTGCAGGCACTTTTGCTTCAGGTAGTTAATGTGCTTCCCCCATGTTCCCTTCTGATCAAAGATGGTACCCATGTACATGAAGTGGTCCGACTGCTCGATAGTCTTTCCCGACAGAGAAAGATTGAGCTGCGGCGGTTCATGCTTCCCCGTAAAAACGACCAGTTCCGTCTTCTCCGGAGAGAATTCTATACCCTTTCCAACTGCCCAATGGGCCAAGTTGTTCAGGGTATCTTGCAAGGGTTCTAGCAGATCGACTTCCTTCTTGGCAGCGATTGAAACCACTGCGTCATCTGCGTACTGTATAAGGGTGCAGGCTCTGGTCAAGCAATCGTCGATGTCGTTGACGTAGAAGTTATACATGGATGGACTAAGGCGTGAGCCTTGTGCCAAACCCATGTAACTTATCCGGGTGATTGCCAGATCACCTTGCACAAAGTGCATGTGTTTTTCTGACAACAGGTTGATGAGGAAGTTGCACATCGTCGGATTGAGACCGCTCCGCCGCAGCTTTACTCCCAACACCTCGATGGAGACTGAATCGAATGCACCCTTGATGTCTAGGAAGACAGAAGCCATTTGCTGTTTTTTACCACGGGCTATGTCGATTCCTGTGGCCAGCAAGGCTAGACAGTCGCTTGTTCCCTTGCCTCTCCGGAAGCCATACTGCGTGTCTGACAGCAAGTGCTCTCGTTCCATCCATGGTTCGAGGCGGTCGAGGATCATCTTCTCCAGCAACTTGCGTAGACACGACAGCAAGCTGATTGGACGATACGAGTTGTGGTCGGACGCCGGCTTACCGGGCTTTTGAATGGCAACCACCCGGACCTGTCGCCATTCGTGTGGAATTATGTTCTGCTCCACCAACGTGTTGAACAGATTCAACAGACGCTGCTTGGCGACGTCCGGAAGATTCTTCAGCAAGCTGAACTTGATCTTGTCCGGACCAGGAGCAGTGTTGTTGCCCGTCAATAGTGCTATGGAGAGCTCTACCATCGAGAAGGGAGGATTAGAATCGCTCCCATCAACAACGTCGAATGATGGTTGTGTCGGCACCGAGTCCGGGCACACCTTCTTGGCGAAATCCAATATCCACTTGTCCGATTTTTCCACACTCTCGTTCGGAACGGAACCTCTACGCATGGCCCTCGCAACGCGCCACAGAGTGCTCATGGACGTATCTGCTGGTAGTCCTTCAACGAACTCCCGCCAGTACATTCGCTTCTTCCGCTTCAGAGTATTACTGTACCTGCGATCAAGAGCTCTGTACTTTTGGAAGTTCGCTCGGATTCCACACTTGCAGAAGTCCACATAAGCTTCTGACCTGGCCGCCGAGAGATCCGTACACTCCTTGTCCCACCAGGGAAGTGGAGGGCGCGTTCGGATGTACGGTCCCGGGACGGGTTTCGTCTGAGCTTGTAACGCACTGTCATAGATCAAATTAGCCAGAAACGCATATTCTTCAAGCGGTACCAACCCTGCTTGCAACTCAACTCCAATGGAGACTGCCTCCGCGTACTGTTTCCAGTCGATATTTCGCGTCAGATCGTAAGGCATCTCCACCGTTGTCGATTGCTGTGGGCCATGGCTAACCAGAATAGCGATCGGCAAATGATCACTGCCACGAGGATCTTGGAGCACGTTCCAGTCACAAAGAATTGCCAGACTGTTGGAACAGAGCGACAAGTCGATGGCACTCGCCTTCGTACCGGACGTGGTTGACGTTGGTGGTGTTGCAATCCGCGTAACTTGCTTGTCCCTGTTTAGGAGGGTCATCTGGAAGTCGTCGCACAGTTCATGAATCAGATATGCTTGAGGGTCTGTCTTGTGACTTCCCCACTCGGTGCTGTGAAGATTAAAGTCACCCAGAACCAGTCGCGGTGCCTGCAACAGCTCAAGCATACCCCACAACTTTTGTCGAGTTAACGACACCTGTGGGGGAACGTAGACGGACACAATGCAAATGTCCAGTCCTCTGATCCTGGCCTGTACTGCGACTGCTTCGATTCCTCCTAGATTCGGGAGCGTGACCTTTCTAAAAGTGTGGCATTTCCTGACCCCAATCAGTACGCCTCCACCTCTATTTGGTCCTGCCCTGCTCTCTGTGATGATGTTGTACCCCCGGAAAGCTGGCGTCTCATCTCCGATAAGAAACGTTTCGCTCAGCGCAAACACATCACAGTCCCGTTCGAATGCGAATTGTTGAAAATCGTTTAACTTGGGGGTTAAACATCTACAATTCCATTGTAGAAAGGAGATGCCGTTTTTTGTTTCCATCAAAGGAAATGAACGACAAGAGGGGCATCGTGCTAGCAAGCTGTTTCCCGATGTGTCTAGCGAGAGGCTCAAACCGCTTTATGATTAAACGCGTCGGTTCACTCACAAAAGAGCACAGCCATTCCACGATTGTGGAAAAAGGAAGGACTCCTTTGAAGGCATTGGTGATCGGATTCGGTTGAGGAACCGGTTTCAGGGGGATCTTTGGCAGCTTGGGAACGGGCTTCAGCGGCTTGGGAACTGGCTTCGGTACCGGCTTCGGAGCGGGCTTACCCGACGGACCGAAAGGAAAATCCTCCTCGAAGTTCAACGAGTCACTTTCCTTACCCTTGCCGCCAGCGGCTTTTTTGGACTTGGAAGCCTTGTTGCGCTTCGGGTTTGGCCCGGAAGAGTCACTTTCCTCGTCTCTCTGGAAGAGAACCTCCACATCGGATTCCTCGTCCTCCGAATCTTCATCCGCCAAAGGAGCGAAACGATTGGGGTGGGTCACCTGACTCAGGATTTCCGCGAAGGACTTCTTGGAGCGTTCCCTCAAGGATCGCTTCATCTTGTCCTCGCGCTCCTTGTACTTTGGGCACTGCCGAGTTTTGTGCGGTTCCCCGCCACAAAGCAGGCATTTTTCAGCCTGCTTTTGGCAATCCACGTCCTTGTGGGGGCCGGCGCACTTTGAGCACTTGCTCTTGTTGCTGCAGTAGGTCTTGGTGTGTCCCAACTGCTGGCAGTTTTCGCAGCACATCACTCGCGGAACGTACAATCGAACTGGAAGCCGAAGCTTGTACAGCTCAATGTAGTCCGGCAGAGCTGACCCTGCAAAAGTCACCCGGAACGAGGCAGAAGGAATGAACTTCTTCTGGCCACCCTCGGTGGTGACGTTGCCCAGTTGCCGGCACTCGAGTACCTCCACAGCTGGAAGTTTAGGGTTCTTGAAGCGTCCCACCGCCCTTGAGAGGTCGACAAGCGACAGACTGTCATCGGTCACCACGCCATCGATTTCGACTTTGTGGGCCGGAATCCAAACACGGTACTCAATGCTGAACCGCAGATCAGTTACGATCTGATTCGCTTGCACCGCGGAGTTCACGATCACGCGGAGCTTGCTCTTGTTCAGCTTGGTACATTCGACCACCCCAGGATAGTGCTTCTGCAAATCCTTGGTGATCTGTACAAAGTTTAACGGCTTCTGTTTGGGCCGGAAGAAGACCACCCATTCCGTTTGCGATCCCTCTTGATACTGACGAGGACGTGGAATCGGTTTTTGAGAATGAGGATTCAGGGGCGGGGGGGGATTTGGATCCGGATTCGGCACTGGTGTTTTAGGAGGAATTGGATCTGGATTGGGAGGAATTGGATCTGGATTGGGAGGAATCGGGTCTGGATTCAAGGGAGGAATCGGTGGTTGAGGGGGAACCGGATTCGGATCTGATTTAGAACGCTTTCGCTTCGTCCTCTTAGACCCGTCCGAGGATCCCCCTTTACCGCCAGGATCCTTATCCTTCAGGAAGAGGTCCCTGTTGGTGGTGTTTGAAGGAACTCCCAAAACAGAGTCCTCCATTTCCACGTCCTCGTCACCCTCAAGGGTTGAATCGGAGTCGAATTCCTCATGGTCCGACTCGGTCGGATCCATGTTTGCGAAGAAACGCGATAAACTAAACGAAAATGAAAGTGATGAAACTAATCGCAAAAGTAAAAAAGGAGAAAGAAAAAAAAAAACTAACCGAAAAAAAAAACTATGAGAAAAAAAAAAAACTAAACGCTAACAAAAAACTCGCCTTTCGCACTCACCGCCGAACTGGCCGCACTGGCTGCCGCCCGCAGCGGGATGCGCGGGAAGCTCGTTTTCGCGCGCTTGTTGTTGTTGTTGTTGTTGTGCTGCCTGCTGCCAGCCACGTAAACAACGGGGTTGTCTCCGACCTGGCCTGGCCGAAAACTGGTCCGCCGACCGCAGTCGACTCTCCGGGGCCGATTCCACCGGCCAACGACTGTCTCTCGCCTCAGCTGCCTCCGCAGCCGCTGCTGCTGACTCCTCCTGCTGCTGCTGCTCGGATGCAGGAACTCGTTCCTCTTCCACTGCTGCACCGCCGCCGTGTCCACGACGACCAGATTGTGGCCTCTCTGACCACCGGAACGGGCTTGTCCGCTCGCACACGCCTCGGAATCGCCGTGAAAAACGCGCCAAACACACCGCGAAAAAAACACGACTACGCGCTGAGACTTCTGCCGGAGCAATCATGTTCGAAGTTTGGAACAATTCAGAAAGAACGATCTCACCCATTCTTTGAAAAGCGGAATTTTGATCAAAAGAGTGTGAAACACTAAACTTCCACCTTTTGCTCAGAATCTTGCACTAAAGTTATGACAAATTATCAAAAACAAAAAAAGGAAAATGTACGTGTGTCAGTGTGTCCTTGATTTACCTTGTTCGGTACTGAAATTTAGTGTGGCTGTCGGTTAGCTTATATAGTGTCGCACGGCATGTTGCTGCTTCCACGCAACAGAGAAATATTACCCTTCTCGACTTGGGACGTAAGATTCAAGTACCTAAACTGTCGCGCCAGACTTACCGGTATCGTTGAACGGGTGCGTCAAGCTGATGAAGATCTTCAGTACGGGCGGTATGACCTCCCGCAGCACCGCCCCCCGGTCCTCCTTGGGCGTGCGCTCGTTCGTCGGGTACAGCACCACCTCGCCGTCCACCAGCTTGAACAGCTTGGCCAGCGTGGCCACTAGGCTGCCACCGTTGTAGTTCAGGATGTAGCTTTGGTTCTGCTCGTTCAGGAGCGTCACGTTCTCGAGGACCCGCAGGCAGCGCTCGATTTTGCGCAGCTTCGACAGCAGCTCGTCGGTCCACTCGATCACGTAGTCGGAGATTTCCCGGCAGCAGTCGGAGACGGTTTTGATGAGGTGCTCGAGCCCACCGAGGTTGCGCAGTTCGTCCTTGAACCAGTCGCCGGCACGCTTGGAGGTGAGGGAGAGGAGGGACTCCATGGCGAGGGAGCCGACGGTGATGGCGTCCAGGTCCATGTGTTTGGCCTTGCCGGAGTTTTTGATTTCCTCGCACAGTTCGCGCACTTTGAGGCGGTTCTTTTCGAGCTGGCCGCGGGTTGCGGGGTCGGGTTCGTCGGTTCGGTGGTGGTCCGTGTCGAGGAGGTTCAGCATCAGTTCGAGCGAGTCCCGGTCGAGATCCATGTTGAGGGTGTCCTGCGAGAGGACGAACATGATGGTGGCGGTGCAGAGGCCGAGACTTTGGTCCCGGTGGGCGTCCTGGAGGGCTTTGAAGAAGCGCGTCACGACACCGTGCGCCCGGACGTGCATCCGGAAGGCCGGCGTCATGCACTTGGTGGCGAGGGTCATCGCGGAGAGGCAGCGGGTGGCGATCGGGTTGTCGGACTGGAGGGCGGACAGGATGTACTCGACGTCGTCGTCCATTTCTTGCGATTCGCCGATTTCTTGGATTTGGTGGGCCTTTTTGACGTTCCGCACGACGGTGTAGTACGGTTTGGCGTTCCGGTTGCACTTGAGCTTGGCGTCAAAGTCGAACTCGTCGTCGTCGTCCTCGTCGAAGGCGGTTGGCGCACCGGAAGTGGTTCCCCCGCGGAGAACTCGCGACAGCCCCGATGGTTCCCCCTCGAACGTGTCAACCTCCTTCTCCTGCTTCTGCTGCTCGGCCAACGCGGCCTTCTCCTTGCCTTCCTGATCGTCGTCGTCGTCCCACTTGTGCTTGTACACGTGCCGCTTCTTGTCAGCCGCCTCGGCACTCCCGACCAACGGTCGACTCTTGAAAATGCTGCCCTTCTTCTTGGAGATCACCAGCTTGACCGGACCGGGTCCACCGTCCGACGTCGTCTCCTGACTGCTCGCTGGAATGCTAATCTGTGGCACGGTCAGTGCCGCGGCCGGCGACGCACCCGAAGGAACCGTCGTCGTCCCGACGTTCTGGGCCGACTCGACCAGAACCTGCGACTGGGCCGCTTCCCGCTGCTTGGCCAACTCCTCCGCCCGGAAGTAGCTGCGCTTGAACTTGTTCTTGATTTTGTACTCTGTAGGTTCGGGTTTGTTTTCGTCCTGGACGGGAAGGGGGGCCGATGCCGGAGGTGGCGTCGGTTCCGCCGCCGTCCGCGAACCGACGGTGAGATCTTCCGGTGTGGTTTGGATGGAGGCTAGTGCGGGGGCGGATTCGGCTGCGAGGGTGAAGGGCGGTGGCTCCTCCACTGCGGCGTGTGGCCTCGCCGCCACTTCCGGTTGGTAGTCGGGCGGGACGACGTTCTTCTTCCGCCGGTTGTACTGCCGGGTGACGGTTTTCTGCACCACCGGAGGTGGGGAAGGTTCCCGTGTGGGTTCGACCGGGGGAACCACTTCCGGTAGCTTCTCCTCCGGTGTGGCGCTCACCACGTTGTTGTTGTTGTTGCGCTGGCGGGTCGCTCGTCCGAACTTTTTCACCGGTGGTTCCGCCGGCGAGGCGACTTCCGGTGCCGGCACCGGAACCGGTTCCGGTTTCGACACCACCACCTCAACCGTGCCCTTCATCCTGGAGCTTCGCGTCGACCGCGTAGCTCGCGTTCCCTTCAAACTTAACTTCAGAACCTCGACTCGTTCCTCCTTCGGCGGAGCGGCCACTTCCTCCCGCACCGGTTCCACCAGCTCCTGCGTGTTCTCACTCTCAAAGTTAATCTCCGACGGAGGCGCCGCCGCCGTCGAACTATTCTGACTGTTCTGACTATTCTGGCTCAGCTCCAAATCGCTCCCGCAATCGCTCGAACCCCGACTATGAATAATCCGGCAGTCTTCCGCCGCGGCTATTCCTCCGTGCTTGGGCGTTGCACACGACGAGGCACTCCCCAGAATCGAACTCTGCGAGTCAAAGTCATCCCCGCCGGAGGGCGACGCCAACGTCCGGTACAGCTCGTACGCGTCCGTCCCCGGCAGCGGAAACGACGGTCTCGGTGGCGCCGGAATCGGCTCCACGCGCAGCTCTTCCGCCACCCCCGCCAACAGCTGCTCGTCCTCGCCGTCCGCTTCCTCTCCCTCGCCGTCGTCCTCCCCCCTCCTAACCCGCTTGCCCGCCCGCGACGACCCCTTCTGCTCCCTCGCGATGGCCCGCTTCTTGAAGTGCCGCAGCTCCTTCTTGCTTTCCTTCTTCGGCTTGCCGGGACAACCCGTTCCGCCGTTGCTAATCAGCGACGACTTGCTCAGCGAGATCTTAATCTTCAGGTCGTCCTTCCGGGGGGCGGCGGCCTCTTCCGGCGCGACCGGAGGTTTGATGATGAGCGGTGGGACGACCGGTGGTGGGGAGGGGGGTGGTGGTGGAAGGGATTGTTGTTGATTTTGTTGCTGGGGTGGCGTCAACTGATGCGTTGCCGTGGAGGGGGTTATTGGAGCGGCGCCGCTGCCCGAGTTGGGTGTTGTGCCGTGCGGTGGCGAGTGGACGTCCTCGCTGTCGGTGCTGACCAGGCGGGAGGTGCCCTGGAAGAGAGAGGGGGAGAGAGAAAGGGGTTGGTTAGTTTTATTGTTGAAAATCTTGCGATAAAAAATCGGAGCGTTTGGTACGGTATGTCCACGCATCCCTCCTCCCCTGTAGATTCTGTGGAATGCGATCCGTTATCAGAATCATCACTGCGGTAAACACGACGCAGTAGGGCTGGCCGCTTTAATGTGAGTATTACATTTTCGGGAGTTCTCGGATGTACTATTCAACACTTTCAAAAATACTCAAAATCATTGAGAAGCTCCAAATTTTAAAATATTTGGTAATAAAATCTTAAAATTTGATTTATTTGACCCTCCAAACATACGAGAATTTTCCCAAATTCCATGCAAATTTTGGTTCGTTTTACGATTAAAAAATCAATTTTATGGTTCGATAAAAATTTAAGTGCATCAAAATTTAATTTCTTGTTACTATTTTCTCAAACAAAATACAATTTATTACAAAGCAAAATGTTACTGTTTTCGACTCAAATAAGAAACTACGTATTAAAAAAAACACTAAAAATTTTAGTTTTTTACAAAATGGGTATCAAACGATAAGGATTTTTTCAAACATTTCGAAAGATCTAACACAAAATTTTGAAAATATTCAAAAATTCATTTTTTCACAATTTGGTTATCAGATGATCGGAATTTTTTTTATACATTTCGATTGTAATTACAATTTTTTTGAAATTACAAAAAAAAATCACAAAACTACGTATTTTCTTATTCAAAATTTCAAAGTTTCAAAATTTACTACATCCGAATTGTTTGAAAAAAGAATCGATCATTTGTTACCCAACTGAAATTTTGAGCGTTTTTTTTTCGAAATTACGTAGTTTTGTGAAATTTTTTAGTATTTTCAAAAAACTTTGTTATTACATTCGAAATGTATGAAAAAATCCCAATCAAAATACCCATTTCGCAAAAAAATAAACTTTGAGTATTATATCGAAAATGCTTCGTTTTGTGAAAATTTTAGGTATTTTCAAAAAAAAATGTTATTACATTCGAAATGTATGAAAAAATCCCAATCATTTGATACCAATATTGTAAAAAACTGAATTTTTTAGTATTTTTTTCGAAAATACGTAGTTTTGTGAAAATTTTCAGAATTTTCAAAAATGTTGTTATTACATTCGAAATTGTATGAAAAAAATCCGATCATTTGATACCCATTTTGCGAAAAATTTAAATTTTGAGTATTATTTCGAAAATACTTAGTTTTGTGAAAATGTTGATTATTTTCAAAAGTGTTGTTATAACATTCGAAATGTATGAAAAGGTCAAATTAAGAATTTCGTTATTCCTCAGTAAGGTGAGGAAGGCAAAAATAAATATTTTTTTAATATTCAAAAAGTACAAGACCGTATGTCAGAGACATAACCGAAAGATCTAGAACAATTCAGGGGCATTATTTTTTAAAAGGACAAACGCATTCGTCATGTTTTTTGTGGGCCTAAAAAGGGCCGTTTGGTTCAAAATTGTGCTCCGAAGATGTGAAGCGATTTTATTTTTCATTTTGCTCAATTGAATTGTTTAGATAGTTAAACTATTCTGCCAATGTTGAGAGTTTTACAAAAACAGTGCTGAAAAGTTTTCGAAAATTATTTCGAATCGAATGGTGCAAAAACTGATCAATTTTTAGAGCATTTGAAATTACGGTTTTTTTTTGCACACCAAAAATGACACCTTGAAACAACATTTTAAACTGACCTCCCTTTTGTCAAAAAAAAAAAAAAAAGATTCTTTTTTACTTCCTTTAATTTTAGTGTTGACTTGTTGATTTGCGCTTTTTTGAAATTAATTTTAAACGAAAATAATTTATTCCAAACTAATTTTCATGGATTTGTCTCTAATTTTTTCCCAAATTTTGACAGATCGAAAATTTGCTCGTATTGTTTAAAAAAAATTCGATTCGATAGAAGTCCACTTACTCGAACTTAAAGTTTATTACTACTCGTGTTTTCAACGCGCGTTTGTTCTACTTCACGGGATAGTAATATTCGATATCGGTTTTACAGCTTGCCCTCCCCCTTATCGCTCATAAAATGTTACCGCAAACCTTGTCTCCAACTCTCTCCGGCATTATTATACGAGTTTTGTTTTGCCAGCAAGACGTCATTATTCATGAAGCGATGGAGTCATGGGCAATTTTAACAATTCATAATTTAACCTTTTCGAGGATTTGATAGGGCAAAGTGGCCCTATTTTCGACCTAAGATTGCAAAGTTAGTTTTTTTTTACGAATTAAAAAATATTTCTCGTGAAATTTTTACTTTAATATGTACCAAGCGTATGATATTTATAATGTTAATTTATTTGATTTCCGACCTAGTCTAAAAACTGTGCTTAGTAGGTCAAAAATAGGGACATACATGACCTGTCTGCTTCCATTTCCTTCAACAAATATCATTCAAAATGTATCGAT